>NW_026904162.1:0-93226 GCF_024500275.1 Phycodurus eques | reverse complement strand
TTTTAAGCAATAAAAACTGCAAATGTGTGTAAAACTCAAACCAAAGCTTTGGGATGCAAACCACTGCCTTTAACTAGTATAAAGGGGAGGGTTTTACTCTAAAAAGCAAGAGAATTTACTGGGAAAGCATCCTTTGTGAAGTTATGAGTCAAAATAAAAAAAGTGTACAGCAGGCGCTGGGAAGCATTTTTAAGCGATAAAAACCGCAAATGTGTGTAAAACTCACAAACCACTGCCTGTAACTGGTATAAAGGGGAGAGTTTTACTCTAAAAAGCAACAGAATTTACTGGGAAATCATCCTTTGTGCAGTTATGAGATCCAATCAAAAAAGTGTACAGCAGAGGAAGCTGGGAAACATTTTTAAGCGATAAAAACTGCAAATGTTTGTAAAACTCCAACCAAAGCTTTTGGATTCAAACCACTGCCTTTAACTAGTATAAATGGGAGAGTTCTACTCTAAAAAGCAAGAGAATTTACTGGGAAAGCATCCTTTGTGAAGTTATGAGTCAAAATAAAAAAAGTGTACAGCAGGCGCTGGGAAGCATTTTTAAGCGATAAAAACTGCAAATGTGTGTAAAACTCCAAACAAAGCTTTGGGATTCAAACCACAACCTGTAATGAGTATAAAGGGGAGAGTTTTACTCTAAAAAGCAAGATAATTGACTGGGAAAGCATCTTTAGTGAAGTTATGAGTTACATTAAAAAAAGTGTTCAGCAGAGGGAGATGGGAAGCATTTTTAAGCGATTAAAAACTGCAAATGTGTGGAAAACTCCAACCAAAGCTTTTGGATTCAAACCACTGCCTTTAACTAGTATAAATGGGAGAGTTCTACTCTAAAAAGCAAGAGAATTTACTGGGAAAGCATCCTTTGTGAAGTTATGAGTCAAAATAAAAAAAGTGTACAGCAGGCGCTGGGAAGCATTTTTAAGCGATAAAAACTGCAAATGTGTGGAAAACTCAAACCAAAGCTTTGGGATGTAAACCACTACCTTTAACTAGTATAAATGGGAGAGTTCTACTCTAAAAAGCAAGAGAATTTACTGGGAAAGCATCATTTGTGAAGTTATGAGTCAAAATAAAAAAAGTTTACAGGAGGCGCTCGGAAGAATTTTTAAGCAATAAAAACTGTAAATGTGTGTAAAACTCCAACCAAAGCTTTGGTATTCTAACCACAACCTGCAACTAGTATAAACGGGAGAGTTTTACTCTAAAAAGCAAGATAATTTACTGGGAAAGCATCCTTTGTAAAGTTATGAGTCAAAATAAAAAAAGTGTACAGCAGGCGCTGGGAAGCATTTTTAAGCGATAAAAACTGCAAATGTGTGTAAAACTCACAAACCACTGCCTGTAACTAGTATAAAGGGGAGAGTTTTACTCTAAAAAGCAACAGAATTTACTGGGAAAGCATCCTTTGGGAAGTTATGAGTCACAAAAAAAAAAGTGTAAAGCAGAGGGAGCTTGGAAGCATTTTTAAGCGATAAAAACTCAAATGTGTGTAAAACTCCAACCAAAGCTTTTGGATTCAAACCACTGCCTGTAACTAGTATAAAAGGGAGAGTTTTACTCTAAAATACAAGAGAATTTACTTGGAAAGCATCCTTTGTGAAGTCATGAGTCAAAATAAAAAAAGTATACAGCAGGCGCTGGGAAGCATTTTTAAGCAATAAAAACTGCAAATGTGTGTAAAACTCAAACCAAAGCTTTGGGATGCAAACCACTGCTTTTAACTAGTATAAAGGGGAGGGTTTTACTCTAAAAAGCAAGAGAATTTACTGGGAAAGCATCTTTAGTGAAGTTATGAGTTACATTAAAAAAAGTGTTCAGCAGAGGGAGATGGGAAGCATTTTTAAGCGATTAAAAACTGCAAATGTGTGGAAAACTCCAACCAAAGCTTTTGGATTCAAACCACTGCCTTTAACTAGTATAAAGGGCAGAGTTCTATTCTAATTAGCCAGAGATTTTAGTGGGAAAGCATCCTTTTTGAAGTTATGAGTCAAAATACAAAACGTGTACAGCAGGAGCTGGGAAGCATTTTTAAGCGATAAAAACTGCAAATGTGTGTAAAACTCACAAACCACTGCCTGTAACTAGTATAAAGGGGAGGGTTTTACTCTAAAAAGCAAGAGAATTTACTGGGAAAGCATCCTTTGTGAAGTTATGAGTCAAAATAAAAAAAGTGTACAGCAGGCGCTGGGAAGCATTTTTAAGCGATAAAAACTGCAAATGTGTGTAAAACTCACAAACCACTGCCTGTAACTAGTATAAAGGGGAGAGTTTTACTCGAAAAAGCAACAGAATTTACTGGGAAAGCATCCTTTGGGAAGTTATGAGTCACAATAAAAAAAGTGTACAGCAGGCGCTGGGAAGCATTTTTAAGCGATAAAAACTGCAAATGTTTGTAAAACTCACAAACCACTGCCTGTAACTGGTATAAAGGGGAGAATTTTACTCTAAAAAGCAACAGAATTTACTGGGAAAGCATCCTATGGGAAGTTATGAGTTACAATAAAAAAAAGTGGACAGCAGAGGGAGCTGGGGAGCATTTTTAAGCAATAAAATCAGCAAATGTGTGTAAAACTCCAACCAAAGCTTTAGGATTCAAACCACTGCCTGTAACTAGTATAAAGGGGAGAGTTTTACTCTAAAAATCAAGAGAATTTAATGGGAAAGTATCCTTTGTGAAGTTATGATTTACAATAAAAAAAAGTGTACAGCAGAGGGAGCTCGGAAGCCTTTTTAAGCAATAAAAACTGCAAATGTGTGTAAAACTCCAACCAAAGTTTTGGGATTCAAACCACTGCCTGTAACTAGTATAAAGGGGAGAGTTTTTCTCCAAAAAGCAAGAGAATTTACTGGGAAAGCATCCTTTGTAAAGTTAGAAGTTACAATAAAAAAAAGTGTACAGCAGAGGGAGCTGGGGAGCATTTTTAAGCAATAAAATCAGCAAATGTGTGTAAAACTCCAACCAAAGCTTTAGGATTCAAACCACTGCCTGTAACTAGTATAAAGGGGGGAGTTTTACTCTAAAAATCAAGAGAATTTACTGGTAAAGCATGCTTTGTGAAGTTATGAGTTACAATAAAAAAAAGTGTACAGCAGGTGCTGGGAAGCATTTTTAAGCAATAAATACTGCAAATGTGTGTAAAACTCCAACCAAAGCTTTGTGATTCAAACGACTGCCTGTAACTCGTATAAAGGGGAGAGTTTTACTCAAAAAAGCAAGAGAATTTACTTGGAAATCATCCTTTGTGCAGTTATGAGATCCAATCAAAAAAATGTACAGCAGAGGAAGCTGGGAAGCATTTTTAAGCAATAAAAACTGCAAATGTTTGTAAAACTCCAACCAAAGCTTTGGAATTCAAACCACAACCTGTAACTAGTATAAAGGGGAGAGTTTTACTCTAACAAGCAAGATAATTTACTGGGAAAGCATCCTTTGTGAAGTTATGAGTCAAAATAAAAAAAAGTGTACATAAGCGCTGGGAAGCATTTTTAAGCGATAAAAACTGCAAATGTGTGTAAAAATCCAACCAAAGCTTTGGGATTCAAACCACTGCCTTTAACTAGTATAAATGGGAGAGTTCTACTCTAAAAAGCAAGAGAATTTACTGGGAAAGCATCCTTTGTGAAGTTATGAGTCAAAATAAAAAAAGTGTACAGCAGGCGCTGGGAAGCATTTTTAAGCGATAAAAACTGCAAATGTGTGGAAAACTCAAACCAAAGCTTTGGGATGTAAACCACTACCTTTAACTAGTATAAATGGGAGAGTTCTACTCTAAAAAGCAAGAGAATTTACTGGGAAAGCATCATTTGTGAAGTTATGAGTCAAAATAAAAAAAGTTTACAGCAGGCGCTCGGAAGAATTTTTAAGCAATAAAAACTGTAAATGTGTGTAAAACTCCAACCAAAGCTTTGGTATTCTAACCACAACCTGCAACTAGTATAAACGGGAGAGTTTTACTCTAAAAAGCAAGATAATTTACTGGGAAAGCATCCTTTGTAAAGTTATGAGTCAAAATAAAAAAAGTGTACAGCAGGCGCTGGGAAGCATTTTTAAGCGATAAAAACTGCAAATGTCTGTAAAACTCACAAACCACTGCCTGTAACTAGTATAAAGGGGAGAGTTTTACTCTAAAAAGCAACAGAATTTACTGGGAAAGCATCCTTTGGGAAGTTATGAGTCACAATAAAAAAAGTGTAAAGCAGAGGGAGCTTGGAAGCATTTTTAAGCGATAAAAACTCAAATGTGTGTAAAACTCCAACCAAAGCTTTGGGATTCAAACCACTGCCTGTAACTACTATAAAGGGGAGAGTTTTACTCTAAAAAGCAAGAGAATTTACCGGGAAAGCATCCTTAGTGAAGTTATGAGTGACAAAAAAAAAAGTGTACAGCAGAGGGAGCTGGGAAGCATTTTTAAGCGATAAAAACTGCAAATGTGTGTAAAACTCCAACCAAAGCTTTGGTATTCAAACCACAACCTGCAACTAGTATAAAGGGGAGAGTTTTACTCTAAAAAGCAAGAGAATTTACTGGGAAAGCATCCTTTGTGAAGTTGTGAGTCAAAAAAGAAAAAGTGTACAGCAGGCGCTGGGGAGCATTTTTAAGCAATAAAAACTGCAAATGTGTGTAAAACTCAAACCAAAGCTTTGGGATGCAAACCACTGCCTTTAACTAGTATAAAGGGGAGGGTTTTACTCTAAAAAGCAAGAGAATTTACTGGGAAAGCATCCTTTGTGAAGTTATGAGTCAAAATAAAAAAAGTGTACAGCAGGCGCTGGGAAGCATTTTTAAGCGATAAAAACTGCAAATGTGTGTAAAACTCACAAACCACTGCCTGTAACTGGTATAAAGGGGAGAGTTTTACTCTAAAAAGCAACAGAATTTACTGGGAAATCATCCTTTGTGCAGTTATGAGATCCAATCAAAAAAGTGTACAGCAGAGGAAGCTGGGAAACATTTTTAAGCGATAAAAACTGCAAATGTTTGTAAAACTCCAACCAAAGCTTTGAAATTCAAACCACAACCTGCAACTAGTATAAAGGGGAGAGTTTTACTCTAAAAAGCAAGAGAATTTAATGGGAAAGCATCCTTTGTGAAGTTATGATTTACAATAAAAAAAGTGTACAGCAGAGGAAGCTCGGAAGCCTTTTTAAGCAATAAAACCTGCAAATGTGTGTAAAACTCCAACCAAAGCTTTGGGATTCAAACCACTGCCTGTAACTAGTATAAAGGGGAGAGTTTGTCTCCAAAAAGCAAGAGAATTTACTGGGAAAGCATCCTTTGTAAAGTTAGAAGTTACAATAAAAAAAGTGTACAGCAGAGGGAGCTGGGGAGCATTTTGAAGCAATAAAATCAGCAAATGTGTGTAAAACTCCATCCAAAGCTTTGGGATTCAAACCACTGCCTCTAACTAGTGTAAAGGGGAGAGTTTTTCTCTAAAAAGTAAGAGAATTAACTGTGAAAGCTTCCTTTGTGAAGTTATGAGTCACAAATAAAAAAAGTGTTCAGCAGAGGGAGCTGGGAAGCATTTTTTAGCAATAAAAACTGCAAATGTGTGTAAAACTCCAACCAAAGCTTTGGGATTCAAACCACTGCCTGTAATTCGTATAAAGGGCAGAGTTCTCCTCGAAAAAGCAAGAGAATTTACTGGGAAAGCATCCTTTGTGAAGTTATGAGTCAAAATGAAAAAAGTGTACAGCAGGGGCTGGGAAGCATTTTTAAGCGATAAAAACTGCAAATGTGTGTAAAACTCCAAACAAAGCTTTGGGATTCAAACCACAACCTGTAACGAGTATAAAGGGGAGAGTTTTACTCTAAAAAGCAAGATAATTGACTGGGAAAGCATCTTTAGTGAAGTTATGAGTTACATTAAAAAAAGTGTTCAGCAGAGGGAGATGGGAAGCATTTTTAAGCGATTAAAAACTGCAAATGTGTGGAAAACTCCAACCAAAGCTTTTGGATTCAAACCACTGCCTTTAACTAGTATAAATGGGAGAGTTCTACTCTAAAAAGCAAGATAATTTACTGGGAAAGCATCCTTTGTGAAGTTATGAGTCAAAATAAAAAAAGTGTACAGCAGGCGCTGGGAAGCATTTTTAAGCGATAAAAACTGCAAATGTGTGTAAAACTCCAAACAAAGCTTTGGGATTCAAACCACAACCTGTAACGAGTATAAAGGGGAGAGTTTTACTCTAAAAAGCAAGATAATTGACTGGGAAAGCATCTTTAGTGAAGTTATGAGTTACATTAAAAAAAGTGTTCAGCAGAGGGAGATGGGAAGCATTTTTAAGCGATTAAAAACTGCAAATGTGTGGAAAACTCCAACCAAAGCTTTTGGATTCAAACCACTGCCTTTAACTAGTATAAATGGGAGAGTTCTACTCTAAAAAGCAAGAGAATTTACTGGGAAAGCATCCTTTGTGAAGTTATGAGTCAAAATAAAAAAAGTGTACAGCAGGCGCTGGGAAGCATTTTTAAGCGATAAAAACTGCAAATGTGTGGAAAACTCAAACCAAAGCTTTGGGATGTAAACCACTACCTTTAACTAGTATAAATGGGAGAGTTCTACTCTAAAAAGCAAGAGAATTTACTGGGAAAGCATCATTTGTGAAGTTATGAGTCAAAATAAAAAAAGTTTACAGGAGGCGCTCGGAAGAATTTTTAAGCAATAAAAACTGTAAATGTGTGTAAAACTCCAACCAAAGCTTTGGTATTCTAACCACAACCTGCAACTAGTATAAACGGGAGAGTTTTACTCTAAAAAGCAAGATAATTTACTGGGAAAGCATCCTTTGTAAAGTTATGAGTCAAAATAAAAAAAGTGTACAGCAGGCGCTGGGAAGCATTTTTAAGCGATAAAAACTGCAAATGTGTGTAAAACTCACAAACCACTGCCTGTAACTAGTATAAAGGGGAGAGTTTTACTCTAAAAAGCAACAGAATTTACTGGGAAAGCATCCTTTGGGAAGTTATGAGTCACAAAAAAAAAAGTGTAAAGCAGAGGGAGCTTGGAAGCATTTTTAAGCGATAAAAACTCAAATGTGTGTAAAACTCCAACCAAAGCTTTTGGATTCAAACCACTGCCTGTAACTAGTATAAAAGGGAGAGTTTTACTCTAAAATACAAGAGAATTTACTTGGAAAGCATCCTTTGTGAAGTCATGAGTCAAAATAAAAAAAGTATACAGCAGGCGCTGGGAAGCATTTTTAAGCAATAAAAACTGCAAATGTGTGTAAAACTCAAACCAAAGCTTTGGGATGCAAACCACTGCTTTTAACTCGTATAAAGGGGAGGGTTTTACTCTAAAAAGCAAGAGAATTTACTGGGAAAGCATCTTTAGTGAAGTTATGAGTTACATTAAAAAAAGTGTTCAGCAGAGGGAGATGGGAAGCATTTTTAAGCGATTAAAACTGCAAATGTGTGGAAAACTCCAACCAAAGCTTTTGGATTCAAACCACTGCCTTTAACTAGTATAAAGGGCAGAGTTCTATTCTAATTAGCCAGAGATTTTAGTGGGAAAGCATCCTTTTTGAAGTTATGAGTCAAAATACAAAACGTGTACAGCAGGAGCTGGGAAGCATTTTTAAGCGATAAAAACTGCAAATGTGTGTAAAACTCACAAACCACTGCCTGTAACTAGTATAAAGGGGAGGGTTTTACTCTAAAAAGCAAGAGAATTTACTGGGAAAGCATCCTTTGTGAAGTTATGAGTCAAAATAAAAAAAGTGTACAGCAGGCGCTGGGAAGCATTTTTAAGCGATAAAAACTGCAAATGTGTGTAAAACTCACAAACCACTGCCTGTAACTAGTATAAAGGGGAGAGTTTTACTCGAAAAAGCAACAGAATTTACTGGGAAAGCATCCTTTGGGAAGTTATGAGTCACAATAAAAAAAGTGTACAGCAGGCGCTGGGAAGCATTTTTAAGCGATAAAAACTGCAAATGTTTGTAAAACTCACAAACCACTGCCTGTAACTGGTATAAAGGGGAGAATTTTACTCTAAAAAGCAACAGAATTTACTGGGAAAGCATCCTATGGGAAGTTATGAGTTACAATAAAAAAAAGTGGACAGCAGAGGGAGCTGGGGAGCATTTTTAAGCAATAAAATCAGCAAATGTGTGTAAAACTCCAACCAAAGCTTTAGGATTCAAACCACTGCCTGTAACTAGTATAAAGGGGAGAGTTTTACTCTAAAAATCAAGAGAATTTAATGGGAAAGTATCCTTTGTGAAGTTATGATTTACAATAAAAAAAAGTGTACAGCAGAGGGAGCTCGGAAGCCTTTTTAAGCAATAAAAACTGCAAATGTGTGTAAAACTCCAACCAAAGTTTTGGGATTCAAACCACTGCCTGTAACTAGTATAAAGGGGAGAGTTTTTCTCCAAAAAGCAAGAGAATTTACTGGGAAAGCATCCTTTGTAAAGTTAGAAGTTACAATAAAAAAAAGTGTACAGCAGAGGGAGCTGGGGAGCATTTTTAAGCAATAAAATCAGCAAATGTGTGTAAAACTCCAACCAAAGCTTTAGGATTCAAACCACTGCCTGTAACTAGTATAAAGGGGGGAGTTTTACTCTAAAAATCAAGAGAATTTACTGGTAAAGCATGCTTTGTGAAGTTATGAGTTACAATAAAAAAAAGTGTACAGCAGGTGCTGGGAAGCATTTTTAAGCAATAAATACTGCAAATGTGTGTAAAACTCCAACCAAAGCTTTGTGATTCAAACGACTGCCTGTAACTCGTATAAAGGGGAGAGTTTTACTCAAAAAAGCAAGAGAATTTACTTGGAAATCATCCTTTGTGCAGTTATGAGATCCAATCAAAAAAATGTACAGCAGAGGAAGCTGGGAAGCATTTTTAAGCAATAAAAACTGCAAATGTTTGTAAAACTCCAACCAAAGCTTTGGAATTCAAACCACAACCTGTAACTAGTATAAAGGGGAGAGTTTTACTCTAACAAGCAAGATAATTTACTGGGAAAGCATCCTTTGTGAAGTTATGAGTCAAAATAAAAAAAAGTGTACATAAGCGCTGGGAAGCATTTTTAAGCGATAAAAACTGCAAATGTGTGTAAAAATCCAACCAAAGCTTTGGGATTCAAACCACTGCCTGTAACTAGTATAAAGGGGAGAGTTTTACTCTAAAAAGCAAGATAATTGACTGGGAAAGCATCTTTAGTGAAGTTATGAGTTACATTAAAAAAAGTGTTCAGCAGAGGGAGATGGGAAGCATTTTTAAGCGATAAAAAACTGCAAATGTGTGGAAAACTCCAACCAAAGCTTTTGGATTCAAACCACTGCCTGTAACTCGTATAAAGGGGAGAGTTCTCCTCGAAAAAGCAAGAGAATTTACTGGGAAAGCATCCTTTGGGAAGTTATGATTCGCAATAAAAAAAGTGTACAGCAGAGGGAGCTTGGAAGCATTTTTAAGCAATAAAAACTGCAAATGTGTGTAAAACTCAAGCCAAAGCTTTGGGATTCAAACCACTGCCTGAAACTAGTATAAAGGCGAGAGTTCTCCTCGAAAAGGAAGAGAATTTACTGGGAAAGCATCCTTTGTGAAGTTCTGAGTCAAAATGTAAAAGGTGTAAAGCAGAGGGAGCTGGGAAGCATTTTTAAGCAATAAAAACTGCAAATATGTGTAAAACTCAAACCAAAGCTTTGGGATTCAAACCACTGCCTGTAAATTGTTTAAAGGGGAGAGTTCTACTCTAAAAATCAATAGAATTTACTGGGAAAGCATCCTTTGTGAAGTTATGAGTCAAAATAAAAAAAGTGTACAGCAGGCGCTGGGAAGCATTTTTAAGCAATAAAAACTGCAAATGTGTGTAAAACTCAAACCAAAGCTTTGGGATGAAAACCACTGCCTTTAACTAGTATAAAGGGGAGGGTTTTACTCTAAAAAGCAAGAGAATTTACTGGGAAAGCATCCTTTGTGAAGTTATGAGTCAAAATAAAAAAAGTGTACAGCAGGCGCTGGGAAGCATTTTTAAGCGATAAAAACTGCAAATGTGTGTAAAACTAACAAACCACTGCCTGTAACTAGTATAAAGGGGAGAGTTTTACTCTAAAAAGCAACAGAATTTACTGGGAAAGCATCCTTTGGGAAGTTATGAGTCACAATAAAAAAAGTGTACAGCAGGCGCTGGGAAGCATTTTTAAGCGATAAAAACTGCAAATGTGTGTAAAACTCACAAACCACTGCCTGTAACTAGTATAAAGGGGAAAGTTTTACTCTAAAAAGCAACAGAATTTACTGGGAAAGCATCCTTTGGGAAGTTATGAGTTCCAATAAAAAAAAGTGGACAGCAGAGGGAGCTGGGGAGCATTTTTAAGCGATAAAAACTGCAAATGTTTGTAAAACTCCAACCAAAGCTTTGAAATTCAAACCACAACCTGCTACTAGTATAAAGGGGAGAGTTTTACTCTAAAAAGCAAGAGAATTTAATGGGAAAGCATCCTTTGTGAAGTTATGATTTACAATAAAAAAAGTGTACAGCAGAGGGAGCTTGGAAGCCTTTTTAAGCAATAAAAACTGCAAATATGTGTAAAACTCCAACCAAAGCTTTGGGATTCAAACCACTGCCTGTAACTAGTATAAAGGGGAGAGTTTTTCTCCAAAAAGCAAGAGATATTACTGGGAAAGCATCCTTTGTAAAGTTACAATAAAAAAAAGTGTACAGCAGAGGGAGCTGGGGAGCATTTTTAAGCAATAAAATCAGCAAATGTGTGTAAAACTCCAACCAAAGCTTTAGGATTCTAACCACTGCCTGTAACTAGTATAAAGGGGAGAGTTTTACTCTAAAAATACAGAGAATTTAATTGGAAATTATCCTTTGTGCAGTTATGAGATCCAATCAAAAAAGTGTACAGCAGAGGAAGCTGGGAAGCATTTTTAAGCGATAAAAACTGCAAATGTTTGTAAAACTCCAACCAAAGCTTTGAAATTCAAACCACAACCTGCTACTAGTATAAAGGGGAGAGTTTTACTCTAAAAAGCAAGAGAATTTAATGGGAAAGCATCCTTTGTGAAGTTATGATTTACAATAAAAAAAGTGTACAGCAGAGGGAGCTCGGAAGCCTTTTTAAGCAATAAAAACTGCAAATATGTGTAAAACTCCAACCAAAGCTTTGGGATTCAAACCACTGCCTGTAACTAGTATAAAGGGGAGAGTTTTTATCCAAAAAGCAAGAGATATTACTGGGAAAGCATCCTTTGTAAAGTTACAATAAAAAAAAGTGTACAGCAGAGGGAGCTGGGGAGCATTTTTAAGCAATAAAATCAGAAAATGTGTGTAAAACTCAAACCAAACTTTGGGATTCAAACCACTGCCTGTAACTAGTATAAAGGGGAGAGTTCTACTCTAAAAATCAATAGAATTTACTGGGAAAGCATCCTTTGTGAAGTTATGAGTCAAACTAGAAAAAGTGTACAGCAGGCACAGGGAAGCATTTTTAAGCGATAAAAACTGCAAATGTGTGTAAAGCTCCAACCAAAGCTTTTGGATTCAAACCACAACCTGTAACTAGTATAAATGGGAGAGTTTTACTCTAAAAAGCAAGAGAATTTACCGGGAAAGCATCCTTCGTGAAGTTATGAGTGACAATTAAAAAAGTGTACAGCAGAGGGAGCTGGGAAGCATTTTTAAGCGATAGAAACTGCAAATGTGTGTAAAACTCACAAACCACTGCCTGTAACTAGTATAAAGGGGAGAGTTTTACTCTCAAAAGCAAGAGAATTTACTGGGAAAGCATCCTTTGTGAAGTTATGAGTTAAAATAAAAAAAGTGTACAGCAGAGGGAGCTGGGGAGCATTTTGAAGCAATAAAATCAGCAAATGTGTGTAAAACTCCATCCAAAGCTTTGGGATTCAAACCACTGCCTGTAATTCGTATAAAGGGCAGAGTTCTCCTCGAAAAAGCAAGAGAATTTACTGGGAAAGCATCCTTTGTGAAGTTAGGAGTCAAAATAAAAAAAGTGTACAGCAGGGGCTGGGAAGCATTTTTAAGCGATAAAAACTGCAAATGTGTGTAAAACTCCAAACAAAGCTTTGGGATTCAAACCACAACCTGTAACGAGTATAAAGGGGAGAGTTTTACACTAAAAAGCAAGATAATTGACTGGGAAAGCATCTTTAGTGAAGTTATGAGTTACATTAAAAAAAGTGTTCTGCAGAGGGAGATGGGAAGCATTTTTAAGCGATTAAAAACTGCAAGTGTGTGGAAAACTCCAACCACAGCTTTTGGATTCAAACCACTGCCTTTAACTAGTATAAATGGGAGAGTTCTACTCTAAAAAGCAAGAGAATTTACTGGGAAAGCATCCTTTGTGAAGTTATGAGTCAAAATAAAAAAAGTGTACAGCAGGCGCTGGGAAGCATTTTTAAGCGATAAAAACTGCAAATGTGTGGAAAACTCAAACCAAAGCTTTGGGATGTAAACCACTACCTTTAACTAGTATAAATGGGAGAGTTCTACTCTAAAAAGCAAGAGAATTTACTGGGAAAGCATCATTTGTGAAGTTATGAGTCAAAATAAAAAAAGTTTACAGGAGGCGCTCGGAAGAATTTTTAAGCAATAAAAACTGTAAATGTGTGTAAAACTCCAACCAAAGCTTTGGTATTCTAACCACAACCTGCAACTAGTATAAACGGGAGAGTTTTACTCTAAAAAGCAAGATAATTTACTGGGAAAGCATCCTTTGTAAAGTTATGAGTCAAAATAAAAAAAGTGTACAGCAGGCGCTGGGAAGCATTTTTAAGCGATAAAAACTGCAAATGTGTGTAAAACTCACAAACCACTGCCTGTAACTAGTATAAAGGGGAGAGTTTTACTCTAAAAAGCAACAGAATTTACTGGGAAAGCATCCTTTGGGAAGTTATGAGTCACAAAAAAAAAAGTGTAAAGCAGAGGGAGCTTGGAAGCATTTTTAAGCGATAAAAACTCAAATGTGTGTAAAACTCCAACCAAAGCTTTTGGATTCAAACCACTGCCTGTAACTAGTATAAAAGGGAGAGTTTTACTCTAAAATACAAGAGAATTTACTTGGAAAGCATCCTTTGTGAAGTCATGAGTCAAAATAAAAAAAGTATACAGCAGGCGCTGGGAAGCATTTTTAAGCAATAAAAACTGCAAATGTGTGTAAAACTCAAACCAAAGCTTTGGGATGCAAACCACTGCTTTTAACTCGTATAAAGGGGAGGGTTTTACTCTAAAAAGCAAGAGAATTTACTGGGAAAGCATCTTTAGTGAAGTTATGAGTTACATTAAAAAAAGTGTTCAGCAGAGGGAGATGGGAAGCATTTTTAAGCGATTAAAACTGCAAATGTGTGGAAAACTCCAACCAAAGCTTTTGGATTCAAACCACTGCCTTTAACTAGTATAAAGGGCAGAGTTCTATTCTAATTAGCCAGAGATTTTAGTGGGAAAGCATCCTTTTTGAAGTTATGAGTCAAAATACAAAACGTGTACAGCAGGAGCTGGGAAGCATTTTTAAGCGATAAAAACTGCAAATGTGTGTAAAACTCACAAACCACTGCCTGTAACTAGTATAAAGGGGAGGGTTTTACTCTAAAAAGCAAGAGAATTTACTGGGAAAGCATCCTTTGTGAAGTTATGAGTCAAAATAAAAAAAGTGTACAGCAGGCGCTGGGAAGCATTTTTAAGCGATAAAAACTGCAAATGTGTGTAAAACTCACAAACCACTGCCTGTAACTAGTATAAAGGGGAGAGTTTTACTCGAAAAAGCAACAGAATTTACTGGGAAAGCATCCTTTGGGAAGTTATGAGTCACAATAAAAAAAGTGTACAGCAGGCGCTGGGAAGCATTTTTAAGCGATAAAAACTGCAAATGTTTGTAAAACTCACAAACCACTGCCTGTAACTGGTATAAAGGGGAGAATTTTACTCTAAAAAGCAACAGAATTTACTGGGAAAGCATCCTATGGGAAGTTATGAGTTACAATAAAAAAAAGTGGACAGCAGAGGGAGCTGGGGAGCATTTTTAAGCAATAAAATCAGCAAATGTGTGTAAAACTCCAACCAAAGCTTTAGGATTCAAACCACTGCCTGTAACTAGTATAAAGGGGAGAGTTTTACTCTAAAAATCAAGAGAATTTAATGGGAAAGTATCCTTTGTGAAGTTATGATTTACAATAAAAAAAAGTGTACAGCAGAGGGAGCTCGGAAGCCTTTTTAAGCAATAAAAACTGCAAATGTGTGTAAAACTCCAACCAAAGTTTTGGGATTCAAACCACTGCCTGTAACTAGTATAAAGGGGAGAGTTTTTCTCCAAAAAGCAAGAGAATTTACTGGGAAAGCATCCTTTGTAAAGTTAGAAGTTACAATAAAAAAAAGTGTACAGCAGAGGGAGCTGGGGAGCATTTTTAAGCAATAAAATCAGCAAATGTGTGTAAAACTCCAACCAAAGCTTTAGGATTCAAACCACTGCCTGTAACTAGTATAAAGGGGGGAGTTTTACTCTAAAAATCAAGAGAATTTACTGGTAAAGCATGCTTTGTGAAGTTATGAGTTACAATAAAAAAAAGTGTACAGCAGGTGCTGGGAAGCATTTTTAAGCAATAAATACTGCAAATGTGTGTAAAACTCCAACCAAAGCTTTGTGATTCAAACGACTGCCTGTAACTCGTATAAAGGGGAGAGTTTTACTCAAAAAAGCAAGAGAATTTACTTGGAAATCATCCTTTGTGCAGTTATGAGATCCAATCAAAAAAATGTACAGCAGAGGAAGCTGGGAAGCATTTTTAAGCAATAAAAACTGCAAATGTTTGTAAAACTCCAACCAAAGCTTTGGAATTCAAACCACAACCTGTAACTAGTATAAAGGGGAGAGTTTTACTCTAACAAGCAAGATAATTTACTGGGAAAGCATCCTTTGTGAAGTTATGAGTCAAAATAAAAAAAAGTGTACATAAGCGCTGGGAAGCATTTTTAAGCGATAAAAACTGCAAATGTGTGTAAAAATCCAACCAAAGCTTTGGGATTCAAACCACTGCCTGTAACTAGTATAAAGGGGAGAGTTTTACTCTAAAAAGCAAGATAATTGACTGGGAAAGCATCTTTAGTGAAGTTATGAGTTACATTAAAAAAAGTGTTCAGCAGAGGGAGATGGGAAGCATTTTTAAGCGATAAAAAACTGCAAATGTGTGGAAAACTCCAACCAAAGCTTTGGGATTCAAACCACTGCCTGTAACTCGTATAAAGGGGAGAGTTCTCCTCGAAAAAGCAAGAGAATTTACTGGGAAAGCATCCTTTGGGAAGTTATGATTCGCAATAAAAAAAGTGTACAGCAGAGGGAGCTTGGAAGCATTTTTAAGCAATAAAAACTGCAAATGTGTGTAAAACTCAAGCCAAAGCTTTGGGATTCAAACCACTGCCTGAAACTAGTATAAAGGCGAGAGTTCTCCTCGAAAAGGAAGAGAATTTACTGGGAAAGCATCCTTTGTGAAGTTCTGAGTCAAAATGTAAAAGGTGTAAAGCAGAGGGAGCTGGGAAGCATTTTTAAGCAATAAAAACTGCAAATATGTGTAAAACTCAAACCAAAGCTTTGGGATTCAAACCACTGCCTGTAAATTGTTTAAAGGGGAGAGTTCTACTCTAAAAATCAATAGAATTTACTGGGAAAGCATCCTTTGTGAAGTTATGAGTCAAAATAAAAAAAGTGTACAGCAGGCGCTGGGAAGCATTTTTAAGCAATAAAAACTGCAAATGTGTGTAAAACTCAAACCAAAGCTTTGGGATGAAAACCACTGCCTTTAACTAGTATAAAGGGGAGGGTTTTACTCTAAAAAGCAAGAGAATTTACTGGGAAAGCATCCTTTGTGAAGTTATGAGTCAAAATAAAAAAAGTGTACAGCAGGCGCTGGGAAGCATTTTTAAGCGATAAAAACTGCAAATGTGTGTAAAACTAACAAACCACTGCCTGTAACTAGTATAAAGGGGAGAGTTTTACTCTAAAAAGCAACAGAATTTACTGGGAAAGCATCCTTTGGGAAGTTATGAGTCACAATAAAAAAAGTGTACAGCAGGCGCTGGGAAGCATTTTTAAGCGATAAAAACTGCAAATGTGTGTAAAACTCACAAACCACTGCCTGTAACTAGTATAAAGGGGAAGGTTTTACTCTAAAAAGCAACAGAATTTACTGGGAAAGCATCCTTTGGGAAGTTATGAGTTCCAATAAAAAAAAGTGGACAGCAGAGGGAGCTGGGGAGCATTTTTAAGCGATAAAAACTGCAAATGTTTGTAAAACTCCAACCAAAGCTTTGAAATTCAAACCACAACCTGCTACTAGTATAAAGGGGAGAGTTTTACTCTAAAAAGCAAGAGAATTTAATGGGAAAGCATCCTTTGTGAAGTTATGATTTACAATAAAAAAAGTGTACAGCAGAGGGAGCTTGGAAGCCTTTTTAAGCAATAAAAACTGCAAATATGTGTAAAACTCCAACCAAAGCTTTGGGATTCAAACCACTGCCTGTAACTAGTATAAAGGGGAGAGTTTTTCTCCAAAAAGCAAGAGATATTACTGGGAAAGCATCCTTTGTAAAGTTACAATAAAAAAAAGTGTACAGCAGAGGGAGCTGGGGAGCATTTTTAAGCAATAAAATCAGCAAATGTGTGTAAAACTCCAACCAAAGCTTTAGGATTCTAACCACTGCCTGTAACTAGTATAAAGGGGAGAGTTTTACTCTAAAAATACAGAGAATTTAATTGGAAATTATCCTTTGTGCAGTTATGAGATCCAATCAAAAAAGTGTACAGCAGAGGAAGCTGGGAAGCATTTTTAAGCGATAAAAACTGCAAATGTTTGTAAAACTCCAACCAAAGCTTTGAAATTCAAACCACAACCTGCTACTAGTATAAAGGGGAGAGTTTTACTCTAAAAAGCAAGAGAATTTAATGGGAAAGCATCCTTTGTGAAGTTATGATTTACAATAAAAAAAGTGTACAGCAGAGGGAGCTCGGAAGCCTTTTTAAGCAATAAAAACTGCAAATATGTGTAAAACTCCAACCAAAGCTTTGGGATTCAAACCACTGCCTGTAACTAGTATAAAGGGGAGAGTTTTTATCCAAAAAGCAAGAGATATTACTGGGAAAGCATCCTTTGTAAAGTTACAATAAAAAAAAGTGTACAGCAGAGGGAGCTGGGGAGCATTTTTAAGCAATAAAATCAGCAAATGTGTGTAAAACTCAAACCAAACTTTGGGATTCAAACCACTGCCTGTAACTAGTATAAAGGGGAGAGTTCTACTCTAAAAATCAATAGAATTTACTGGGAAAGCATCCTTTGTGAAGTTATGAGTCAAACTAGAAAAAGTGTACAGCAGGCACAGGGAAGCATTTTTAAGCGATAAAAACTGCAAATGTGTGTAAAGCTCCAACCAAAGCTTTTGGATTCAAACCACAACCTGTAACTAGTATAAATGGGAGAGTTTTACTCTAAAAAGCAAGAGAATTTACCGGGAAAGCATCCTTCGTGAAGTTATGAGTGACAATTAAAAAAGTGTACAGCAGAGGGAGCTGGGAAGCATTTTTAAGCGATAGAAACTGCAAATGTGTGTAAAACTCACAAACCACTGCCTGTAACTAGTATAAAGGGGAGAGTTTTACTCTCAAAAGCAAGAGAATTTACTGGGAAAGCATCCTTTGTGAAGTTATGAGTTAAAATAAAAAAAGTGTACAGCAGAGGGAGCTGGGGAGCATTTTGAAGCAATAAAATCAGCAAATGTGTGTAAAACTCCATCCAAAGCTTTGGGATTCAAACCACTGCCTGTAATTCGTATAAAGGGCAGAGTTCTCCTCGAAAAAGCAAGAGAATTTACTGGGAAAGCATCCTTTGTGAAGTTAGGAGTCAAAATAAAAAAAGTGTACAGCAGGGGCTGGGAAGCATTTTTAAGCGATAAAAACTGCAAATGTGTGTAAAACTCCAAACAAAGCTTTGGGATTCAAACCACAACCTGTAACGAGTATAAAGGGGAGAGTTTTACACTAAAAAGCAAGATAATTGACTGGGAAAGCATCTTTAGTGAAGTTATGAGTTACATTAAAAAAAGTGTTCTGCAGAGGGAGATGGGAAGCATTTTTAAGCGATTAAAAACTGCAAGTGTGTGGAAAACTCCAACCACAGCTTTTGGATTCAAACCACTGCCTTTAACTAGTATAAATGGGAGAGTTCTACTCTAAAAAGCAAGAGAATTTACTGGGAAAGCATCCTTTGTGAAGTTATGAGTCAAAATAAAAAAAGTGTACAGCAGGCGCTGGGAAGCATTTTTAAGCGATAAAAACTGCAAATGTGTGGAAAACTCAAACCAAAGCTTTGGGATGTAAACCACTACCTTTAACTAGTATAAATGGGAGAGTTCTACTCTAAAAAGCAAGAGAATTTACTGGGAAAGCATCATTTGTGAAGTTATGAGTCAAAATAAAAAAAGTTTACAGCAGGCGCTCGGAAGAATTTTTAAGCAATAAAAACTGTAAATGTGTGTAAAACTCCAACCAAAGCTTTGGTATTCTAACCACAACCTGCAACTAGTATAAACGGGAGAGTTTTACTCTAAAAAGCAACAGAATTTACTGGGAAAGCATCCTTTGGGAAGTTATGAGTCACAAAAAAAAAAGTGTAAAGCAGAGGGAGCTTGGAAGCATTTTTAAGCGATAAAAACTCAAATGTGTGTAAAACTCCAACCAAAGCTTTTGGATTCAAACCACTGCCTGTAACTAGTATAAAGGGGAGAGTTTTACTCTAACAAGAAAGATAATTTACTGGGAAAGCATCCTTTGTGAAGTTATGAGTCAAAATAAAAAAAAGTGTACATAAGCGCTGGGAAGCATTTTTAAGCGATAAAAACTGCAAATGTGTGTAAAAATCCAACCAAAGCTTTGGGATTCAAACCACTGCCTGTAACTAGTATAAAGGGGAGAGTTTTACTCTAAAAAGCAAGATAATTGACTGGGAAAGCATCTTTAGTGAAGTTATGAGTTACATTAAAAAAAGTGTTCAGCAGAGGGAGATGGGAAGCATTTTTAAGCGATGAAAAACTGCAAATATGTGGAAAACTCCAACCAAAGCTTTTGGATTCAAACCACTTTCTGTAACTCGTATAAAGGGGAGAGTTCTCCTCGAAAAAGCAACAGAATTTACTGGGAAAGCATCCTTTGTGAAGTTATGAGTCAAAATGAAAAAAGTGTACAGCAGGCGCTGGGAAGCATTTTTAAGCGATAAAAACTGCAAATGTGTGGAAAACTCACAAACCACAACCTGGAACTAGTATAAAGGGGAGAGTTTTACTCTAAAAAGCAAGATAATTTACTGGGAAAGCATCCTTTGTGAAGTTATGAGTCAAAATAAAAAACGTTTAAAGCAGGCGCTCGGAAGAATTTTTAAGCAATAAGAACTGTAAATGTGTGTAAAACTCCAACCAAAGCTTTGGTATACAAACCACAACCTGCAACTAGTATAAACGGGAGAGTTTTACTCTAAAAAGCAACAGAATTTACTGGGAAAGCATCCTTTGGGAAGTTATGAGTCGCAATAAAAAAAGTGTACAGCAGAGGGAGCTTGGAAGCATTTTTAAGCAATAAAAACTGCAAATGTGTGGAAAACTCCAACCAAAGCTTTTGGATTCAAACCACTTTCTGTAACTCGTATAAAGGGGAGAGTTCTCCTCGAAAAAGCAACAGAATTTACTGGGAAAGCATCCTTTGTGAAGTTATGAGTCAAAATGAAAAAAGTGTACAGCAGGCGCTGGGAAGCATTTTTAAGCGATAAAAACTGTAAATGTGTGTAAAACTCCAACCAAAGCTTTGGTATACAAACCACAACCTGCAACTAGTATAAACGGGAGAGTTTTACTCTAAAAAGCAACAGAATTTACTGGGAAAGCATCCTTTGGGAAGTTATGAGTCGCAATAAAAAAAGTGTACAGCAGAGGGAGCTTGGAAGCATTTTTAAGCAATAAAAACTGCAAATATGTGTAAAACTCAAGCCAAAGCTTTGGGATTCAAACCACTGCCTGAAACTAGTATAAAGGCGAGAGTTCTCCTCAAAAAGGAAGAGAATTTACTGGGAAAGCATCCTTTGTGAAGTTCTGAGTCAAAATGTAAAAGGTGTAAAGCAGAGGGAGCTGGGAAGCATTTTTAAGCGATAAAAACTCAAATGTGTGTAAAACTCCAACCAAAGCTTTTGGATTCTAACCACTGCCTGTAACTCGTATAAATGGGAGAGTTTTACTCTAAAAAGCAAGAGAATTTACTGGGAAAGCATCATTTGTGAAGTTCTGAGTCAAAAGATAAAAAATCTACAGCAGGCGCTGGGTAGCATTTTTAAGCAATAAAAACTGCAAATGTGTGTAAAACTCCAACCAAAGCTTTGGGATTCAAACCACTGCCTGTAACTAGTATAAAGGGGAGAGTTTTACTCTAAAAAGCAAGAGAATTTACCGGGAAAGCATCCTTAGTGAAGTTATGAGTGACAAAAAAAAAAGTGTACAGCAGAGGGAGCTGGGAAGCATTTTTAAGCGATAAAAACTGCAAATTTGTGTAAAACTCCAACCAAAGCTTTGGTATTCAAATCACAACCTGCAACTAGTATAAAGGGGAGAGTTTTACTCTAAAAAGCAAGAGAATTTACTGGGAAAGCATCCTTTGTGAAGTTGTGAGTCAAAAAAAAAAAAGTGTACAGCAGGCGCTGGGAAGCATTTTTAAGCAATAAAAACTGCAAATGTGTGTAAAACTCAAACCAAAGCTTTGGGATGCAAACCACTGCCTTTAACTAGTATAAAGGGGAGGGTTTTACTCTAAAAAGCAAGAGAATTTACTGGGAAAGCATCCTTTGTGAAGTTATGAGTTACATTAAAAAAAGTGTTCAGCAGAGGGAGATGGGAAGCATTTTGAAGCGATTAAAAACTGCAAATGTGTGGAAAACCCCAACCAAAGCTTTTGGATTCAAACCACTGCCTTTAACTAGTATAAATGGGAGAGTTCTACTCTAAAAAGCAAGAGAATTTACTGGGAAAGCATCCTTTGTGAAGTTATGAGTCAAAATAAAAAAAGTGTACAGCAGGCGCTGGGAAGCATTTTTAAGCGATAAAAACTGCAAATGTGTGGAAAACTCAAACCAAAGCTTTGAGATGTAAACCACTACCTTTAACTAGTATAAATGGGAGAGTTCTACTCTAAAAAGCAAGAGAATTTACTGGGAAAGCATCATTTGTGAAGTTATGAGTCAAAATAAAAAAAGTTTACAGCAGGCGCTCGGAAGAATTTTTAAGCAATAAAAACTGTAAATGTGTGTAAAACTCCAACCAAAGCTTTGATATTCTAACCACAACCTGCAACTAGTATAAACGGGAGAGTTTTACTCTAAAAAGCAAGATAATTTACTGGGAAAGCATCCTTTGTAAAGTTATGAGTCAAAATAAAAAAAGTGTACAGCAGGCGCTGGGAAGCATTTTTAAGCGATAAAAACTGCAAATGTCTGTAAAACTCACAAACCACTGCCTGTAACTAGTATAAATGGGAGCGTTTTACTCTAAAAAGCAAGAGAATTTACTGGGAAAGCATCATTTGTGAAGTTCTGAGTCAAAATATAAAAAATCTACAGCAGGCGCTGGGTAGCATTTTTAAGCAATAAAAACTGCAAATGTGTGTAAAACTCCAACCAAAGCTTTGGGATTCAAACCACTGCCTGTAACTAGTATAAAGGGGAGAGTTTTACTCTAAAAAGCAAGAGAATTTACCGGGAAAGCATCCTTAGTGAAGTTATGAGTGACAAAAAAAAAAGTGTACAGCAGAGGGAGCTGGGAAGCATTTTTAAGCGATAAAAACTGCAAATGTGTGTAAAACTCCAACCAAAGCTTTGGTATTCTAACCACAACCTGCAATTAGTATAAAGGGGAGAGTTTTACTCTAAAAAGCAAGAGAATTTACTGGGAAAGCATCCTTTGTGAAGTTGTGAGTCAAAAAAAAAAAAGTGTACAGCAGGCGCTGGGGAGCATTTTTAAGCAATAAAAACTGCAAATGTGTGTAAAACTCAAACCAAAGCTTTGGGATGCAAACCACTGCCTTTAACTAGTATAAAGGGGAGGGTTTTACTCTAAAAAGCAAGAGAATTTACTGGGAAAGCATCCTTTGTGAAGTTATGAGTCAAAATAAAAAAAGTGTACAGCAGGCGCTGGGAAGCATTTTTAAGCGATAAAAACTGCAAATGTGTGTAAAACTCACAAACCACTGCCTGTAACTGGTATAAAGGGGAGAGTTTTACTCTAAAAAGCAACAGAATTTACTGGGAAATCATCCTTTGTGCAGTTATGAGATCCAATCAAAAAAGTGTACAGCAGAGGAAGCTGGGAAACATTTTTAAGCGATAAAAACTGCAAATGTTTGTAAAACTCCAACCAAAGCTTTGAAATTCAAACCACTGCCTGTAACTAGTATAAAGGGGAGAGTTTGTCTCCAAAAAGCAAGAGAATTTACTGGGAAAGCATCCTTTGTAAAGTTAGAAGTTACAATAAAAAAAGTGTACAGCAGAGGGAGCTGGGGAGCATTTTGAAGCAATTAAATCAGCAAATGTGTGTAAAACTCCATCCAAAGCTTTGGGATTCAAACCACTGCCTCTAACTGGTGTAAAGGGGAGAGTTTTTCTCTAAAAAGTAAGAGAATTAACTGTGAAAGCTTCCTTTGTGAAGTTATGAGTCACAAATAAAAAAAGTGTTCAGCAGAGGGAGCTGGGAAGCATTTTTTAGCAATAAAAACTGCAAATGTGTGTAAAACTCCAACCAAAGCTTTGGGATTCAAACCACTGCCTGTAATTCGTATAAAGGGCAGAGTTCTCCTCGAAAAAGCAAGAGAATTTACTGGGAAAGCATCCTTTGTGAAGTTATGAGTCAAAATGAAAAAAGTGTACAGCAGGGGCTGGGAAGCATTTTTAAGCGATAAAAACTGCAAATGTGTGTAAAACTCCAAACAAAGCTTTTGGATTCAAACCACAACCTGTAACGAGTATAAAGGGGAGAGTTTTACTCTAAAAAGCAAGATAATTGACTGGGAAAGCATCTTTAGTGAATTTATGAGTTACATTAAAAAAAGTGTTCAGCAGAGGGAGATGGGAAGCATTTTTAAGCGATTAAAAACTGCAAATGTGTGGAAAACTCCAACCAAAGCTTTTGGATTCAAACCACTGCCTTTAACTAGTATAAATGGGAGAGTTCTACTCTAAAAAGAAAGAGAATTTACTGGGAAAGCATCCTTTGTGAAGTTATGAGTCAAAATAAAAAAAGTGTACAGCAGGCGCTGGGAAGCATTTTTAAGCGTTAAAAACTGTAAATGTGTGGAAAACTCAAACCAAAGATTTGGGATGTAAACCACTACCTTTAACTAGTATAAATGGGAGAGTTCTACTCTAAAAAGCAAGAGAATTTACTGGGAAAGCATCATTTGTGAAGTTATGAGTCAAAATAAAAAAAGTTTACAGCAGGCGCTCGGAAGAATTTTTAAGCAATAAAAACTGTAAATGTGTGTAAAACTCCAACCAAAGCTTTGGTATTCTAACCACAACCTGCAACTAGTATAAACGGGAGAGTTTTACTCTAAAAAGCAAGATAATTTACTGGGAAAGCATCCTTTGTAAAGTTATGAGTCAAAATAAAAAAAGTGTACAGCAGGCGCTGGGAAGCATTTTTAAGCAATAAAAACTGCAAATGTGTGTAAAACTCAAACCAAAGCTTTGGGATGCAAACCACTGCCTTTAACTAGTATAAAGGGGAGGGTTTTACTCTAAAAAGCAAGAGAATTTACTGGGAAAGCATCTTTAGTGAAGTTATGAGTTACATTAAAAAAAGTGTTCAGCAGAGGGAGATGGGTAGCATTTTTAAGCGATTAAAAACTGCAAATGTGTGGAAAACTCCAACCAAAGCTTTTGGATTCAAACCACTGCCTTTAACTAGTATAAAGGGCAGAGTTCTATTCTAAATAGCCAGAGATTTTAGTGGGAAAGCATCCTTTTTGAAGTTATGAGTCAAAATACAAAACGTGTACAGCAGGAGCTGGGAAGCATTTTTAAGCGATAAAAACTGCAAATGTGTGTAAAACTCACAAACCACTGCCTGTAACTAGTATAAAGGGGAGGGTTTTACTCTAAAAAGCAAGAGAATTTACTGGGAAAGCATCCTTTGTGAAGTTATGAGTCAAAATAAAAAAAGTGTACAGCAGGCGCTGGGAAGCATTTTTAAGCGATAAAAACTGCAAATGTGTGTAAAACTCACAAACCACTGCCTGTAACTAGTATAAAGGGGAGAGTTTTACTCGAAAAAGCAACAGAATTTACTGGGAAAGCATCCTTTGGGAAGTTATGAGTCACAATAAAAAAAGTGTACAGCAGGCGCTGGGAAGCATTTTTAAGCGATAAAAACTGCAAATGTTTGTAAAACTCACAAACCACTGCCTGTAACTGGTATAAAGGGGAGAATTTTACTCTAAAAAGCAACAGAATTTACTGGGAAAGCATCCTATGAGAAGTTATGAGTTACAATAAACAAAAGTGGACAGCAGAGGGAGCTGGGGAGCATTTTTAAGCAATAAAATCAGCAAATGTGTGTAAAACTCCAACCAAAGCTTTAGGATTCAAACCACTGCCTGTAACTAGTATAAAGGGGAGAGTTTTACTCTAAAAATCAAGAGAATTTACTTGGAAATCATCCTTTGTGCAGTTATGAGATCCAATCAAAAAAGTGTACAGCAGAGGAAGCTGGGAAGCATTTTTAAGCGATAAAAACTGCAAATGTTTGTAAAACTCCAACCAAGGCTTTGAAATTCAAACCACAACCTGCAACTAGTATAAAGGGGAGAGTTTTACTCTAAAAAGCAAGAGAATTTAATGGGAAAGCATCCTTTGTGAAGTTATGATTTACAATAAAAAAAGTGTACAGCAGAGGGAGCTCGGAAGCCTTTTTAAGCAATAAAAACTGCAAATGTGTGTAAAACTCCAACCAAAGTTTTGGGATTCAAACCACTGCCTGTAACTAGTATAAAGGGGAGAGTTTTTCTCCAAAAAGCAAGAGAATTTACTGGGAAAGCATCCTTTGTAAAGTTAGAAGTTACAATAAAAAAAAGTGTACAGCAGAGGGAGCTGGGGAGCATTTTTAAGCAATAAAATCAGCAAATGTGTGTAAAACTCCAACCAAAGCTTTAGGATTCAAACCACTGCCTGTAACTAGTATAAAGGGGAGAGTTTTACTCTAAAAATCAAGAGAATTTACTGGTAAAGCATGCTTTGTGAAGTTATGAGTTACAATAAAAAAAAGTGTACAGCAGGTGCTGGGAAGCATTTTTAAGCGATAAAAAACTGCAAATGTGTGGAAAACTCCAACCAAAGCTTTTGGATTCAAACCACTGCCTGTAACTCGTATAAAGGGGAGAGTTCTCCTCGAAAAAGCAAGAGAATTTACTGGGAAAGCATCCTTTTTGGAAGTTATGAGTCGCAATAAAAAAAGTGTACAGCAGAGGGAGCTTGGAAGCATTTTTAAGCAATAAAAACTGCAAATGTGTGTAAAACTCAAGCCAAAGCTTTGGGATTCAAACCACTGCCTGAAACTAGCATAAAGGCGAGAGTTCTCCTCGAAAAGGAAGAGAATTTACTGGGAAAGCATCCTTTGTGAAGTTCTGAGTCAAAATGTAAAAGGTGTAAAGCAGAGGGAGCTGGGAAGCATTTTTAAGCAATAAAAACTGCAAATATGTGTAAAACTCAAACCAAAGCTTTGGGATTCAAACCACTGCCTGTAAATTGTTTAAAGGGGAGAGTTCTACTCTAAAAATCAATAGAATTTACTGGGAAAGCATCCTTTGTGAAGTTATGAGTCAAAATAAAAAAAGTGTACAGCAGGCGCTGGGAAGCATTTTTAAGCAATAAAAACTGCAAATGTGTGTAAAACTCAAACCAAAGCTTTGGGATGAAAACCACTGCCTTTAACTAGTATAAAGGGGAGGGTTTTACTCTAAAAAGCAAGAGAATTTACTGGGAAAGCATCCTTTGTGAAGTTATGAGTCAAAATAAAAAAAGTGTACAGCAGGCGCTGGGAAGCATTTTTAAGCGATAAAAACTGCAAATGTGTGTAAAACTAACAAACCACTGCCTGTAACTAGTATAAAGGGGAGAGTTTTACTCTAAAAAGCAAGAGAATTTAATGGGAAAGCATCCTTTGTGAAGTTATGATTTACAATAAAAAAAGTGTACAGCAGAGGGAGCTCGGAAGCCTTTTTAAGCAATAAAAACTGCAAATATGTGTAAAACTCCAACCAAAGCTTTGGGATTCAAACCACTGCCTGTAACTAGTATCAAGGTGAGAGTTCTACTCTAAAAAGCAAGAGAATTTACGGGGAAAGCATCCTTTGTAGAGTTATGAGTCAAAATAAAAAAAGTGTACAGCAGGTGCTGGGAAGCATTTTTAAGCGATAAAAACTGCAAATGTGTGTAAAACTCCAACCAAAGCTTTGGGATTCAAACCACTGCCTGTAACTAGTATAAAGGGGAGAGTTCTACTCTAAAAATCAATAGAATTTACTGGGAAAGCATCCTTTGTGAAGTTATGAGTCAAACTAGACAAAGTGTACAGCAGGCACAGGGAAGAATTTTTAAGCGATAAAAACTGCAAATGTGTGTAAAGCTCCAACCAAAGCTTTTGGATTCAAACCACAACCTGTAACTAGTATAAATGGGAGAGTTTTACTCTAAAAAGCAAGAGAATTTACCGGGAAAGCATCCTTCGTGAAGTTATGAGTGACAATTAAAAAAGTGTACAGCAGAGGGAGCTGGGAAGCATTTTTAAGCGATAGAAACTGCAAATGTGTGTAAAACTCACAAACCACTGCCTGTAACTAGTATAAAGGGGAGAGTTTTACTCTCAAAAGCAAGAGAATTTACTGGGAAAGCATCCTTTGTGAAGTTATGAGTTAAAATAAAAAAAGTGTACAGCAGAGGGAGCTGGGGAGCATTTTGAAGCAATAAAATCAGCAAATGTGTGTAAAACTCCATCCAAAGCTTTGGGATTCAAACCACTGCCTCTAACTAGTGTAAAGGGGAGAGTTTTTCTCTAAAAAGTAAGAGAATTTACTGGGAAAGCATCCTTTGTGAAGTTATGAGTCAAAATAAAAAAAGTGTACAGCAGGGGCTGGGAAGCATTTTTAAGCGATAAAAACTGCAAATGTGTGTAAAACTCCAACCAAAGCTTTGGGATTCAAACCACTGCCTGTAATTCGTATAAAGGGCAGAGTTCTCCTCGAAAAAGCAAGAGAATTTACTGGGAAAGCATCCTTTGTGAAGTTATGAGTCAAAATAAAAAAAGTGTACAGCAGGGGCTGGGAAGCATTTTTAAGCGATAAAAACTGCAAATGTGTGTAAAACTCCAAACAAAGCTTTGGGATTCAAACCACAACCTGTAACGAGTATAAAGGGGAGAGTTTTACACTAAAAAGCAAGATAATTGACTGGGAAAGCATCTTTAGTGAAGTTATGAGTTACATTAAAAAAAGTGTTCAGCAGAGGGAGATGGGAAGCATTTTTAAGCGATTAAAAACTGCAAATGTGTGGAAAACTCCAACCAAAGCTTTTGGATTTAAACCACTGCCTTTAACTAGTATAAATGGGAGAGTTCTACTCTAAAAAGCAAGAAAATTTACTGGGAAAGCATCCTTTGTGAAGTTATGAGTCAAAATAAAAAAAGTGTACAGCAGGCGCTGGGAAGCATTTTTAAGCGATAAAAACTGCAAATGTGTGGAAAACTCAAACCAAAGCTTTGGGATGTAAACCACTACCTTTAACTAGTATAAATGGGAGAGTTCTACTCTAAAAAGCAAGAGAATTTACTGTGAAAGCATCATTTGTGAAGTTATGAGTCAAAATAAAAAAAGTTTACAGCAGGCGCTCGGAAGAATTTTTAAGCAATAAAAACTGTAAATGTGTGTAAAACTCCAACCAAAGCTTTGGTATTCTAACCACAACCTGCAACTAGTATAAACGGGAGAGTTTTACTCTAAAAATCAAGAGAATTTACTGGTAAAGCATGCTTTGTGAAGTTATGAGTTACAATAAAAAAAAGTGTACAGCAGGTGCTGGGAAGCATTTTTAAGCAATAAATACTGCAAATGTGTGTAAAACTCCAACCAAAGCTTTGTGATTCAAACGACTGCCTGTAACTCGTATAAAGGGGAGAGTTTTACTCAAAAAAGCAAGAGAATTTACTTGGAAATCATCCTTTGTGCAGTTATGAGATCCAATCAAAAAAGTGTACAGCAGAGGAAGCTGGGAAGCATTTTTAAGCAATAAAAACTGCAAATGTGTGTAAAACTCCAACCAAAGCTTTGGAATTCAAACCACAACCTGTAACTAGTATAAAGGGGAGAGTTTTACTCTAACAAGAAAGATAATTTACTGGGAAAGCATCCTTTGTGAAGTTATGAGTCAAAATAAAAAAAAGTGTACATAAGCGCTGGGAAGCATTTTTAAGCGATAAAAACTGCAAATGTGTGTAAAAATCCAACCAAAGCTTTGGGATTCAAACCACTGCCTGTAACTAGTATAAAGGGGAGAGTTTTACTCTAAAAAGCAAGATAATTGACTGGGAAAGCATCTTTAGTGAAGTTATGAGTTACATTAAAAAAAAGTGTTCAGCAGAGGGAGATGGGAAGCATTTTTAAGCGATGAAAAACTGCAAATGTGTGGAAAACTCCAACCAAAGCTTTTGGATTCAAACCACTTTCTGTAACTCGTATAAAGGGGAGAGTTCTCCTCGAAAAAGCAACAGAATTTACTGGGAAAGCATCCTTTGTGAAGTTATGAGTCAAACTGAAAAAAGTGTACAGCAGGCGCTGGGAAGCATTTTTAAGCGATAAAAACTGCAAATGTGTGGAAAACTCACAAACCACAACCTGGAACTAGTATAAAGGGGAGAGTTTTACTCTAAAAAGCAAGATAATTTACTGGGAAAGCATCCTTTGTGAAGTTATGAGTCAAAATAAAAAAAGTTTAAAGCAGGCGATCGGAAGAATTTTTAAGCAATAAGAACTGTAAATGTGTGTAAAACTCCAACCAAAGCTTTGGTATACAAACCACAACCTGCAACTAGTATAAACGGGAGAGTTTTACTCTAAAAAGCAACAGAATTTACTGGGAAAGCATCCTTTGGGAAGTTATGAGTCGCAATAAAAAAAGTGTACAGCAGAGGGAGCTTGGAAGCATTTTTAAGCAATAAAAACTGCACATATGTGTAAAACTCAAGCCAAAGCTTTGGGATTCAAACCACTGCCTGAAACTAGTATAAAGGCGAGAGTTCTCCTCGAAAAGGAAGAGAATTTACTGGGAAAGCATCCTTTGTGAAGTTCTGAGTCAAAATGTAAAAGGTGTAAAGCAGAGGGAGCTGGGAAGCATTTTTAAGCAATAAAAACTGCAAATATGTGTAAAACTCAAGCCAAAGCTTTGGGATTCAAACCACTGCCTGAAACTAGTATAAAGGCGAGAGTTCTCCTCGAAAAGGAAGAGAATTTACTGGGAAAGCATCCTTTGTGAAGTTATGAGTCAAAATAAAAAAGTGTACAGCAGGTACTGGGAAGCATTTTGAAGCGATAAAAACTGCAAATGTGTGTAAAACTCAAACCAAAGCTTTGGGATTAAAACCACTGCCTGTAACAAGTATAAAGGGGAGAGTTTTACTCTAAAAAGCAAGAGAATTAACTGGGAAAGCATTCTTTGTGAAGTTATGAGTCACAATAAAAAAAGTGTACAGCACAGGGAGCTGGGAAGCATTGTTAAGCAATAAAAACTGCAAATGTGTGTAAAACTCAAACCAAACCTTTGGGATTCAAACCACTGCCTGTAACAAGTATAAAGGGGAGAGTTTTACTCTAAAAAGCAAGAGAATTAACTGGGAAAGCATTCTTTGTGAAGTTATGAGTCACAATAAAAAAAGTGTACAGCACAGGGAGCTGGGA
This sequence comes from Phycodurus eques, assembly GCF_024500275.1. Classification (NCBI taxonomy): domain Eukaryota; kingdom Metazoa; phylum Chordata; class Actinopteri; order Syngnathiformes; family Syngnathidae; genus Phycodurus; species Phycodurus eques. The sequence continues at coordinate 63,236 of NW_026904162.1, read as the reverse complement.
AGCATTGTTAAGCAATAAAAACTGCAAATGTGTGTAAAACTCAAACCAAAGCTTTGGGATTAAAACCACTGCCTGTAACAAGTCTCAAGGGGAGAGTTTTACTCTAAAAAGCAAGAGAATTAACTGGGAAAGCATTCTTTGTGAAGTTATGAGTCAAAATAAAAAAGTGTACAGCAGGTACTGGGAAGCATTTTGAAGCGATAAAAACTGCAAATGTGTGTAAAACTCAAACCAAAGCTTTGGGATTAAAACCACTGCCTGTAACAAGTATAAAGGGGAGAGTTTTACTCTAAAAAGCAAAATAATTTAATGGGAAAGCATCCTTTGTGAAGTTATGAGTCACAATCAAAAAAGTGTACAGCAGAGGGAGCTGGGAAGCATTTTTAAGCAATAAAAACTGCAAATGTGTTTAAAACTCAAACCAAAGCTTTGGGATTCAAATCACAACCTGCAACTCGTATAAAGGGGAGAGTTTTACTATAAAAAGCAAGAGAATTTACTGGGAAAGCATCCTTTTTGAAGTTATGAGTCAAAAAAAAAAACGTTTCCAAAGTCGCTGGGAAGCATTTTTAAGCAATAAAAATTGCAAATGTTTGTAAAATTCCAACCAAAGCTTTGGGATTCAAACCACTGTCTGTAACTAGTATAAAGGGGATAGTTTTACTGAAAAAGGCAAGAGAATTTACTGGGAAAGCATCCTTTGTGAAGTTATGAATCAAAATAAAAAAAGTGTACAGCAGACGCTGGGAAGCATTTTTAAGCGATAAAAACTGCAAATGTGTGTAAAACTCAAACCAAAGCTTTGGGATTCAAATCACAACCTGCAACTAATATAAAGGGGAGAGTTTTACTATAAAAAGCAAGATAATTTAATGGGAAAGCATCCTTTGTGAAGTTATGAATCAAAATAAAAAAAGTGTACAGCAGACGCTGGGAAGCATTTTTAAGCGATAAAAACTGCAAATGTGTGTAAAACTCAAACCAAAGCTTTGGGATTCAAATCACAACCTGCAACTAATATAAAGGGGAGAGTTTTACTCTAAAAAGCAAGAGAATTTATTGGGAAAGCATCCTTTGTGAAGTTCTGAGTCAAAATGTAAAAAGTGTACAGCAGAGGGAAATGGGAAGCATTTTTCAGCAATAAAAACTGCAAATGTGTGTAAACTCAAACCAAAGCTTTGGGATGCAAACCACTGCCTGTAACTAGTATAAAGAGAATAGTTCTACTCTAAAAATCAAGAGAATTTAGTGGGAAAGCATCCTTTGTGAAGTAATGAGTCAAAATAAAAAAAGTGTACAGCAGGCGCTGGGAAGCATTTTTAAGCGATAAAAACTGCAAATGTGTGTAAAACTCCAACTAAAGCTTTGGGATTCAAACCACAACCTGTAACTAGTATAAAGGGGATAGTTTTACTCTATAAAGCAAAATAATTTACTGGGAAAGCATCCTTTGTGAAGTTATGAGTCACAATCAAAAAAGTGTACAGCAGGTGCTGGGAGGCATTTTTCAGCAATAAAAACTGCAAATGTGTGTAAAAGTCCAACCAAAGCTTTGGGATTAAAACCACTGCCCGTAACTAGTATAACAGGGAGAGTTATACTCCAAAAAACAAGAGACTTTACTTGGAAAGCATCCTTTGTGAAGTTATGAGTCAAAATTAAAAAAAGTGTACAGCAGGCGCTGGGAAGCATTTTTAAGCAATAAAAACAGCAAATGTGTGTAAAATTCCAACCAAAGCTTTGGGATTCAAACCACTGCCTGTAACTAGTATAAAGGGGAGAGTTTTACTCTTAAATGCAAGATAATTTACTTGGAAAGCATCCTTTGTGAAGTTATGAGTAAAAATAAAAAAAGTGTACAGCAGGCGCTGGGAAGCATTTTTAAGCAATAAAAACTGCAAATGTTTGTAAAAGTCCAACCAAAGCTTTGGGATTCAAACCACTGCCTGTAATTAGTATAAAGGGGAGAGTTTTACTCTAAAAAGCAAGAGACTTTACTGGGAAAGCATTCTTTGTGAAGTAATGAGTTACTATAAAAAAAAGTGTCCAGCAGAGGGAGCTGGGAAGCATTGTTAAGCAATAAAAACTGCAAATGTATGTAAAGCTCCAACCAAAGCTTTGGGATTCAAACCACTGCCTGTAACTAGTATAAAGGGGATACTTTTACTGAAAAAGGCAAGAGAATTTACTGGGAAAGCATCTTTGTGAAGTTATGAGTTACAATAAAAATGTGTACAGCAGAGGGAGCTGGGGAGCATTTTTTAAGTCACAAAAACAGCAAATGCGTGTAAAACTCCAACCAAAGCTTTGGGATTTAAACCACTGCCTGTAACTAGTATAAAGGGGAGAGTTTTACTCGAAAAAGCAAGAGAATTTCCTGGGACAGCATCCTTTGTGAAGTTATTGGTGAAAATAAAAAAGGTTTACAGCAGCGTTGGTCATTTTACTCATGAGGAGGGCGCATGGGAGATTGTTCAGGTTACAGCCTCTCAACACGCTCTAAACAATCTCCCCCGTCGCTCCTACATTTATTTGAAAATAGGAGGGTTTTACAAGACATAATGTTCTAAGCATTAAGACACAACACAAAACATAGGACCAGACGACACCTGTCCCGTCCCCGACCACATTCGATCACGTCCTTGGTCCAGGCGCCCTTCCATCGGATGTTGCTGAGTCATCTTCTTGAAGGCGAGACATCTTTCTATCTAAATATTGTCCATAATACTAATGCAAGCTACTAATGCAAAATACTAATGCAAGCTAAGCAAATAAATGATAACTTCTAAAATATATCTAACAGTAGTCAGTCACGTTATCCATTGCGCCACGAGCCCACGATGCCGTGGGGCCCTCTTTAAGCCCCTGTGGATTATTTTCACTGTCCCACATTTCAAACAGCAGCACTAAACAAAGGAATTGCAGGGCTTCATTCCTGCCATGACCCAGATTCGAACCGGGGTTGTTGTCGCCACAATGCAGAGTACTCCCCACATTCCAATCATGGCTTGGGTTGGTGGAACCTGGCACGTAAGTTGTCTGTCTAAAACTGTTGGCTGCAGCAAGGCTGAGGAAAACCTGCAGGATGCTGAGCCAGGACGACAGTGAATTAATGTGAAGTGCATGATAGGCATTAAACTGTCAATCAAGTGAATCATCTCAACATTTTACTGTATTGATAAGAATATTTATCAACATTAAATACAGATTACCATTTCAAGGGTTTTTATGCTCACATCATGTCTGGTGATGAAATGTGACACGAATGTCACTCTCCACTTTGTCATATTTTTAGATTTCATGAAATAAATTTTGAAGCCATAGTTTTAACAATTAGACAGAATAGACTCATGATCATGTTCTGCAATTTAACATTATGCAGAATCATTTTCATCCTATTACATAAGAGACTGTAATAACTTTCCTGCGTAATGTTCTTGACAAAATAAAAAAATATATAGCAATTCAGACAAATTTGGACAAACTGTTCTGGAAGTGCACGGTGGGCGACTGGTTAGCACATCTGCCTCACAGTTCTGGGGACCGGGGTTTAAACCCCGGTCCCCAGAACTGGGGGGTTTAAACCCGCCTGTGTGGAGTTTACATGTTCTGCCCGTGCCTGCGTGGGTTTTCTCCGGGCACTCCGGTTTCCTCCCACATTCCAAAAACATGCATGCTAGGTTCACCGAAGACTCTAAATTGCCCGTAGGTGCCAATGATTGTTTTTCTATGTGTACTGCGATTGGCTGGGGACTAATTCAGGGTGGACCCCGCGCCTCCTGCCCAAAGATAGCTTGGATAGGCTCCAGCAGCCCGCGAGTCTAGTGAGGATAAGCGGTGAAGAAAATGGATGTATGTTCTGGAAGTGATTGTTTTATAAGCTGGCACTTTCCGACACCTGATCGGCTTGTATGCGATCCATCTAAGGACTACGAATTTAGATGGAGAGGCCCCCGGTGAACACAACCGAAGAGCAAATGTTTTTTGTCCCTCCTGCCTTGCAACGAAGTCCCGAATACGAACCAATGAGCAGTGACCGTGGTTTCATCATTTTTGCTGTATGCACTGCGTAATACAATTGCCTAGCCAGTACAGCAGCCTGACACACGGCATCTCTTCCGGTCGGGTTATTGCTGCTTCCTGTTCCATTTTCTTCCTTCCCCCCCAATAAGAGCACCACATCTTCCTCCTCCTCCTTGTTCTCCAAGACCAGCGCCACCATGTGGTCACCCAGTCCCTCAATAACCCCTCTGCAAGTGACCTCAACCCCTGATGCTGCTAATCATAAAACAATAATAATCATAGCAAGAGTTTTGTTAATACATAAAGGCAATCGGTGTAAGAATTTCCAAGATGGCGCCTACCAGTGTGGCCGCCTCGTGTCCAGCAGAGGGTGCCTCGGTAACGCGCTCTCTAGTATTGTCTTTGTGTTTTTCGTCCGTCTTTGGAGACCTTACACAACTCACTTACACAAGGGGAGACCTGCTAACCATCAAGGAGGCTACTCCGGACTTTCTGTCACCAACTTTCGAATATCTGCTCAGTTTTTTCCCCGAGTTACTCACCGGAGCGGCGTCCGCGGTTTTCGGCGCATGGAGACGGAAGCGGCGCCACAGAGGGAAACGAGCCGGCATTCAAGTGAGAGGACACAGATTGCCGTTCCCGTCGATCCACCTCGCGAATGTACGCTCCCTACCCAACAAAATGGACGAGCTTCATCTTCTGTTAAAGACCAGTAAAGACTTCGGACGTTCCGCGGCCATGTGCTTCACGGAGACCTGGCTTTGCGACGCTGTACCCGATGGCGCCGTCATGCTTCCCGGCTTCAACATTCATCGAGCGGACCGCGACATGGAATCATCGGGGAAAACAAAGGGTGTACGGACGTCACGGTGCTCAGCACACACTGCAGCCCGCACTTGGAGTCGCGATTCTTAAACTGTAAACCATTCTACTCGCCACGTGAGTTTGCATCGTTCATAATGGCTGGAGTCTATATTACGCCTCAAGCTAACACGAACGCCGCATTGCTAACGCTCGCCGAACAAGTCAACGAAATTGAAAAAAAAAACACCCGGACTCACCCCTCATTATTCTCGGGGACTTTAACAAAGCTAAACTCAACCACGAACTCCCTAAATACAAGCAGCACATCGACTGTCCTACCAGGGAAAATAATACTTTTGACCACTGCTACACTACGGTAAAAAACGCATACCGTGCTATATCTCGTGCAGCCCTGGGCTCGTCTGATCACTGCTTAATTCACTTAATACCGACGTACAGGCAAAAACTTAAATGTGCGAAGCCAACAGTGAAAACAGTCAAAAAGTGGACCAATGAAGCCAAGATGGAACTTCAAAGCTGTTTAGACTGCACAGACTGGAGTGTCTTTGAAAATTCAGCTGGCAGCCTGGATGAATTATACGGACACTGTCACATTCTGTATCAGTTTCTGTGAAGAGGTTTGTGTACCAACAAAATCATTTCGCACATTCAACAACAACAAGCCGTGGTTCACTGCTAAACTTAAGCATCTCCGCCAAGCTAAGGAGGACGCATATCAGAGCGGGGACAGGGCCCTGTATAAGCTAGAAACCAGCTTACTAAAGAAATTAACATTGCAAAGAGGATCTATGCAGCAAAGTTGGAAAAACAGTTTTGCGCAAACGACTCTAAATCAGTCTGGCATGCATTCCAATCGCTGACTAATTACAAGCGACAATCCCCCCAAGCTGAGAACAATAGCACATTAGCCAACGACTTGAATACCTTCTACTGCAGATTTGAAAAGGACAGTTTCACACCACACACCCACCCGGCCGCACCCGCGACCACAACCACACCTCTGACTTATGCGTTAACCATCCATGAACAGGATGTGAGACGCATCTTCAAACAACAGAAGATTAACAAAGCGGCAGGCCCGGACCATCTGTCCCCATCCTGCCTCAAAGTCTGCGCGGACCAGCTCGCTCCAGTCTTCACTCAGATCTTCAACAGATCTTTGGAAATGTGCGAAGTTCCATCCTGTTTCAAACGCTCCACCATCATTCTAGTCCCCAAGAAACCTGCAATCTCTGGTCTGAATGACTACAGGCCTGTCGCTTTGACATCTGTGGTCATGAAGTCCTTTGAACGTCTCGTGCTGGACCACCTCAAGAGTGTCACAGGTCCCCTGCTGGACCCCCTGCAGTTTGCCTACCAAGCGAACAGGTCTGAGGATGATGCAGTCAACATGGGACTGCACTTCATCCTAGAACACCTCGACAGTGCAGGGACCTACACGAGGATCCTGTTCGTGGACTTCAGCTCAGCGTTCAACACCATCATCCCTGAACTCCTTTCAACCAAGCTTCTCCAGCTCAGCGTCTCACCTGCCATCTGCCAGTGGATTTACAGCTTTCTGACGGGCAGGACACAGCAAGTCAGGCTGGGGGAGGCCACCTCATCCACACGCAGCATCAGCACTGGGGCGCCCCAAGGTTGTGTCCTCTCTCCGCTGCTCTTCTCTCTCTACACGAACGACTGCAAGGACGGTGACGAGTCTGAATATCGACAGGAAGCGGAGCGGCTGGAGCTGTGGTGCGGCCGACACAACCTGGAGCTGAACACGCTCAAGACTGTAGAGATGATCGTGGACATCAGGAGGCATCCTTCGCCACAGCTGCCCCTCACGTTGTCCAGCTGCCTTGTGTCAACCGTCGAGACCTTCAAGTTCCTGGGAATTACAATCTCTCAGGACCTGAAGTGGGCGACCAACATCAACTCCGTCCTCAAAAAGGCCCAGCAGAGGATGTACTTCCTGCGGCTTCTGAGAAAGCACGGCCTGCCACCGGAGCTGCTGAGACAGTTCTACACAGCGGTCATCGAATCAGTCCTGTGTTCTTCCATCACAGTCTGGTTTGGTGCTGCAACAAAAAAGGACAAACTCCGACTGCAGCGGACAATCAAAACTGCTGAAAGGATTGTCGGTACCCCCCTACCCACCATTGAGGACTTGCACGCTGCCAGAACTAAGACAAGGGCGTGCAAAATCCTCTCGGACCCTCCGCACCCCGGTCACCAGCTGTTCCAGCTCCTTCCCTCAGGTAGGCGCTACCGATCAATGCAAACTAGAACTAGTAGACATTCCAACAGCTTCTTCCCTCTTGCGATCAACTTCTTAAACACCTAACCTATAATTCCATGACAATAAGCTGGCAATTTTTTGACTTGAGTTCGTTGTCACATTTCTGTGGGGCCAATTATGTATTACTCGTGCACTCACTGTAGTTGTCTCGCCATGCTGCACTATTTGCATATACTGGCCACTCATGCCAGAGGAGCATCTGCTCCATTTGCACACTGATTGAGGAGTATCTGTAACATTTGCACAACCAACATTGTCCCAGATGATCGCACTACTCGTCACTTTAAACCGCATACACTCCTTGAAGTCTCAGCGCCCTTTGCACAATGGTCATTGCACCGGACTATTGCAATATTAGTCATTCGAACTGCTCTAAGTGCTAGAGGACTCTGCATCTTTTTGCACAATTGGTTTTTGTCAATGTCTTTATGTCTCCAAAGTGTTCTGTAAATTGACTGTCTGTTGTACGAGAGCGGCTCCAACTACCGGAGACAAATTCCTTGTGTGTTTTGTACATACTTGGCAAATAAAGATTCTGATTCTGATTCTGATTTATGACGTACGCCATACAGAGAATCACATTTTCTGTTGGGATGGCAATATTCTCACTCTGTTTTTTATTTTGGACCCTCTTCACTGATTTTATTGACCACTTTAACCGGACTGATTACATCTTTCTTACTTTGCATTCACACCCAAATGTCACACTGTGTTGTCCTCCACATTTTGGACAACTCTGTCTCCCTTGTGTCCATATCGCTGACATTTGGAACATCTGAGAAGTCGTACCGGAAAAATCACACTTTTGCGTCTGTTGAGACGTATAACGGGCCGGCAAACTACAGACATCAGCACGAAAGATAAGCTGTTTCCACCCGATTTTGAACCTAGGACCTTTTTGGGTGTAAGGCGAACGTGATAATCACTACACTATGGAAACTGCTGATGCAGTTGTGACCCAAGGCGGTCTGGGCTATCACATCCTAAGGGGAGCTGCCAGCCGGCAGTAAGTTTCACGTGACCTGATGGAAAAACCAAAACAAAAGTGTATTTCATTGTTTTGGACCATAAATCATGGTGGAATCAATAATCTAAAAAAATATATATAAAAATCCTCCTCCTACTCGTACTCTGCTGTACGTCTTGAACATATTTTCACACGACTATCACAACATATTATTATGTGTTATGTATTATGATATGTTAATTATAACACAACGAATAATATGATGTAGCATGTTTTTTTTAGTTACTAACATTATGGGTTTCCATTATGTTGTATCCTGTCATGGAAAGACCTGACCGCGTTGACAGTGTTGCATGAGTTCGCGTCACGCAAACATTTAAGGTGAACGTAACAAATACAGCATTCTGAATTGGGTTTAATACCACATGCAAAACTGTGCACGAGTTAGCCAGGAGTTGAACCTCGATTCTTCTGATCTGAAGTCAGACGCGTTATCCATTGTGCCACAAGCCCCACGAAAGTATTGTTCCCTCTGCAAGCCCATGTGGAGGATTTTCACTGTCCCACTAAATTCAAACAGCAGCACTAAAAAAAAGTAATTGCAGGGCTTCATTCCTGCTGTGACCCGGATTAGAACCGGGGTTGCTGCGACCACAACGCAGAGTACTAACCACTGTACGATCACGGCTTGGGTTGGTGGAACCTATCTCTCAAAGTATTTTCTGTCATTTTGATTAGTAATGGGACCAATGCACTAAAACCAGATGTGAATAACCCAACACAGCTACAAATGGAAAATGTATTCTCATGAGAGGATCATTTGCGTGTTTGCACCTCATTCAGCTGTTAAATATGTAACTACAATATTTGTGCAGACGACCTCAAGTTTCTTCCTCTCTCCTGCTTTGTTGGGGGTTCCACGTGGGAGATAGAACAAGTGGTCAAAAGGGCTCAAAGACTGGACATCCAGACCGGCTTTTCGTGCCCAATTTCACACGCTCTGAAGAACTTCAGTGGGCCCACAACTCCAACTAAATTTGGAAGGACGTCAGGGCTTCCCTGGCTCGGTCAGATGAAAGAAACAAGCGGTTGGCGGATCTTCATCGCTCCCCTACGCCTGTATAGAAGGTGGCTCAGATGGTTTGGCTTTCCTCCTGTTACCTTTCTCTCCAGACCGAATCACGTAAGCTCACGCCATGCTTCATTGGTCCTTTTCCGATCACTAAACTCTCAAAATCCACCCGACATTTCATGTGTCTGCTCAAGCCTGTCTCCACCAGTACCCTAAGCCCTCCGGCCTTACCCCCTCCGCCCCACATAATCAACAAACATCCTGCTTTCACGGTGTCACGCATCCCTTTAGGGGGGACTGTCATGATCTATGCCCTGCAGTTCCTTTTTGGAACTTGGGTGGCACTTTGTGCCTCCCTTTTCCCTCTCTAACTCTTCAGCAATCATCACCTCCTCATCCGCGCACCTGTTCTCAATCAGCACTAATCACTGCCTGCATATACAGTAAGCCTGCCAGATCTAGGAATCCAGCACCAGTAGTATCGTCCGTGGTACTCTTGTGATTCATTCTCTTGTGTTCGATTGATTACTACCCGCATTTGTACTGACTCTCTTGTGTTCTCCTACACCTCCAGTGTTCCTTACGCGTGTTTGGCAAACATAACAACCACTATACGACTGAAACTGTCGCTCTCGGGCTATCCATTAGCAGGACCAGCAAACCGCCTCTCTCGCTGGCATTGCTGATGCATTCAGGTGAATTGACGTGGTCGACACTAGGTGAATGCAGTACAAGGGACTCCTCGTTAGTATCGAGGGTATGCACTCATGTCACATTCCCACGGGAACACGCCCCCTCATTGAGGTACCACTCGGACTGAGTTGCAAAACACGGCTGCGTTCAACACATTCTTTAGGAGTTCCTTAGGAAATTAAAACATTTGACCCATCGCTTCTAAATTTAAGTTTCAAAAGGTAAGTAAATACCAAGAAAAAAATAAGTTTGCATACTGTTCAATGATGCACAAGAGAGATAAGAGTACTTTTCCCCATTATGTTATTTGTGTGTCTCATTGCTGAAATGCAAAACAAACATCCATCCATCCATTTTCTGAGCCGCTTATCCTCACTAGGGTCGCGGGCGCGCTGGAGCCTATCCCAGCTGTCATCGGGCAGGAGGCGGGGTACACCCTGAACTGGTTGCCAGCCAATCGCAGGGCACATACAAACAGACAACCATTCACACTCACAGTCATGCCTACGGGCAATTTAGAGTCTCCAATTGTTGGCTTAATGACATGTGAGCCAGTTGAAATTAGAGCCAAAGGCGAATATCATCCATGAGAAAAAAAAATAAATAATAATATCCATTAAAGCAAGATGCTAAAGAAGGTATAAGACCAGTAATGGCTTGCTAAAAGCAGTAGTGTTAATTTAATATTCAGCTTTACCATGCAATACACCAATATTTCCAGTCAAGAAAGCACCCACATCTGTTGGATGGAGGATGGTTCATGATTGCAAGCAGGAAATGTAGCAGTGATTGCTTGTGTGCCAGATCCATACATGTGAAATAATTTGGATCCTGAAGTGAAAATATACACATGTACACGATGACCTCAAAGATATTGTGAAAGTCCCACAATATTCTCCCAACCAATCCACACTTGGGCACATTTGATCCTCCAGGTGGAAGTCAGATATTGACTTACGTGGATGACATTCTTGTGGCATCAAAAAATGAACAGGACTGTGAAAAAGACACATTGGCTCTGTGGCAACACCTTTCCAAAACGAGAAATAAAGTGAACAAAGCTAAATTACAATTTTGTGTGAAGTAAATGAAATATTTAGATCATTTGTTGACGACAAGCGGTCGTCATGTGGACCCAATGAGAAAAGAAGCCATATTGTCAGCTCCACAACCTAAAATAAAACGACAAATGATGTCTTTTTTGGGGCTTGTTAAGGACGAATAAAATTGTCAATGTTCAATAGAGGCGGCACGGTGGCCGACTGGTTAGAGCGTCAGCCTCACAGTTCTGAGGATCGGGGTTCAATCTCCGGCCCCGCCTGTGTGGCGTTTGCATGTTCTCCCCGTACAAGCGTGGGTTTTCTCCGGGCACTCTGGTTTCCTCCCACATCCCAAAAACATGCATAGTAGGTTGATTGAAGACTCTAAATTGCCCGTAGGTGTGAATGTGAGTGTGAATGGTTGTTTGTTTGTATGTGCCCTGCGATTGGCTGGCAACCAGTTCACTGTGTACCCCGCCTCATGTTCGAAGATAGCTGGGAGAGGCTCCAGCACGCCGGAGACCCTAATGAGGAGAAGCGGCTCAGAAAATGGATGGATGTATGGATGTTCAATAGATCATGGAACCTTCAATCGTCCCCGCGCGTTCGTTTTCTTTGTCCAAAAAGAGAGGAAAAACTAAGACACCAGAGGGCTGAATCTCAGGATTCATTCAATCAACTGTACATCAGAGTGCAAGTCCACTGAATGACACACCTCGTTTATTTGAGCTAACTCCTTTTATACACGTCAGAAGGTTTGTTATGACTGTTCAGCAGAAGGTTTCGTTATGACTGTTCAGCAGAAGGTTTCGATATGAATGTTTGGCAGAAGGTATCTCTGGCCTTGGGTGTTATCAAACACGGGGGAGTCATATTAAAATCATCATTCCTCAGTAATCTAAACTCCGACATATTCTCGTGGATAACAAAACTTAATCATGTATCACCCTCGTGTTTTGGAAACGGAACTTAATTGTTAGATAATGGAACACAGCTTCATGAGTAAGAAATAAAACAATCCAACAATAGGCATGATGTTTAATCTTGAAACTGATTATGGCTCTGATTTTAAATCTACATTCTGTGTACCTTCCTAAAGGCTTCCTCTGAACAAATGTTGAAAATTCATTCTCAAATAAATCTGCTTTGTCCAATGTTTTTGTAATGTGCATATCAAACAAGCTAATGATTGATTGAAATAGACTGAGGAACCTTTGACCCTTTGGGGTAAAATGGAAAATATGTGATCCAGAATAAAATAAAAATAAAAATGTATATTTTGTAATGTATTATGTAACGATATCACACTGTACAGTTTCTCCTCTATGTATTTGTATTTGCTTTTATTTTGCTTTGTTTTACTGTTGTCTGCTCCCAGGTCAGCCTTGGAAATTAGAATCTGTTCTCAGTTGTCTGTATAAATAAAATTATATTCAAATAAAAATTATACTGGATACCTTTCAAAAGGTGATAGTAACGTAAGGAGCTTCAAAGATAATGACAAAGCAGTTGGCCGTATCAGGAGTCAGGAACGAGCTGACCACATGTAGGCGTTAGAAGAAGCCAAGGCGTCCCTTCAGATTTTGGAGCCACCAATGTCGACTGGTCTTCTACTATTTGCCGCATTTGTAGGTAGATATTGCTTGTTTGCCAATAAAGTTCTCTTTGGTCAACAAGCTTGTATCAGCAGTCTACTTCAATATCATCTGTCACATTCGGGAGTAAAACAGGTTTGTCGTGAGGCTGTCCACCGGAAGGGACATTATTTGTGTTGACTCCTGCCTGGCAGACGAGAAGTTCGTTCAACATCCAAGAGGGTACGGAGAGTGATAATGCCATACTGCGTACCAAAATACTGCAAGATTTCGACCAGAAACAACCCATGGTGTGCCCACATATTGTTCCATGAAAGGAGTACCGTACTTAGGGAAGTAATGGCTCACTAATTGCTGTTGAGCTCCTCGCAAGGACAATCATGCCTGTGTGTGTACCGAGTAGTGAGGATATTACCGGTGAGGACTATAAAAAAATATTAGTCAACCTCTGTTGTCTGAAGCTAGCAGGTAGGAGAGGGTCGGGGGATGCAACGTATGTTTTATAAAATATTCGTCGTGGATCTATTATTACACTTCACTAACTGGCCGTGCTAATTATCTTGGAGGAATGGAATACGTATATATTGTGCTGTTTCTGTAAGGCAGTGGTGTCAAACTCATTTTTGTCGCGGACCACATTGTCGATACGGTTTTCCTCAGAAGGCCATTATGATTGTAAAACCATATCAATGTTTAATCGCCTCATCATATTATTACACATCGACAACAAATTGATGGATAACTAGTTTTGAAATCAGAAGTCAAGGATAATTGTTTGTTCAACTATTGTTCAAGGAACTGTAAAAGAGGTTTGGAGGCAAAACATGCTTACTTCATTACTATTTATTACGTATGAATATTATACAAAAATTTGGAACAGATTTTAGCAAGAATCATGGAAGTTGAGGCACATGATTTGCTTTCGCGGGCCACATAAAATGATGTGGCCGGCCGGATCTGGCCCCCGGGCCTTGAGTTTGACACCTGTGCTGTAAGTGGTATCCATTTATGAACTGTACAGAAAGTGTTTTTTTTTTTACACAGAGGTGGGTAGTAACGTGCTATATTTACTCCGTTACATTTACTCAAGCATTTACTTGACTCATTGCCAGTCAAAGAAAATTGTTAGACAGTCTAGATATTTGACCACAAGTAACGTTACAAAACTAAAATTGTGTTGTTATTTGTGGACAGGGGGGCAACTGGTGAGGACATACAACAACTAAGCCAGAGGACAAGAGAGGACAGAAAAGGGCCGGACAGGATGTGGGAAATGAGCAAGGCGGTGCAACTGAGTGGTGCGGTGGGATTCTTTTTTTTAGTTTTTAAACCCTTAGAAGAACCTGTGAGATATCTTAATATAACCTCCTTTATTATTTGTGGTCCCAGCACAAGAAATGAAGCCTATAGTACAGGATGTGGGAAATGCGCAAGGCGGTGTTACTGATGAGGGGTGCGGTGGGATGCTTTTATAGTGTCGAAACACTATTGGTTGTTCTGTTCGCCGAACACAGCTTTTACCTGACCTTCACCTCGTGTCAAGCAGACGTCAATGCACCTGAACGCATCGGCAATTCCAAGAAGCGAGGCAGTTTGCTGGTCCTGCTAACAGATAGCATGAGTGTAACAGTTTCAGTAGTGCAGTGGTTGTTATGTTCGCCGAACACGCGTTAGATCCCTCTTTGGAAACGAGGCTGATGGGCTTTTTTGTTTTCCCATAAAGAAGAGCCCCACCAAAAGCTAAAGACAAACATTATATCAACTACCCGTCGGGGAATCAAGCCCCGGTCTTCCACACGACAGGCAGAGATACTGTCCACTATACTAACAAGGAGTCTTTTGCCCAGCAGTCACTGAGTGTCGAGCACACCTCTATGCACCTGAACGTATCGGCAATTCCAGGAAGCGAGGCAGTTTGCTGGTCCTGCTAACAGATAGCACGTTAGCAACAGTTGGAGTCAGGTTGTGGTTGTTATGTTCGCCAAACGCGTCATGTCCCTGTTTGGAAACGAGGATGATGGGCTTTTTTGTTTTCCCGAAAAGAAGAGCCCCACCAAAAGATTTGATTCCCGACAGGGAGCAGGTTTTTGTCGAAGTTGTTTTTCAAGGCAGATTAATTTAAAAATAATAACAATATTAAACAGGCTTTGCTCAGACAAAGTTCTGACCCAGGAACCTTTCACATATGAGGTGCACATACACACCACTAAGATATGGTAACTTTCATTACAGAACATCACCAGCACACCACATACAACAGCTCCCTGACAAGCAAGGAAGACAACACACAAGCTGTTTCCACCCGGTCTCAAACCAGGGACCTTTCGCATGTTAGGCGAACGTGATAACCACGACAATATGGAAACTGTGGTGGCTGTAGTACCCAGAAGCGGACATGGAGTTATTGACAGACCAGCCCACCAAGTTTCCAACTCAAGCAGAATTGAATATTTACAAATGATAAGCCATAATGGAGTATATTTAAGCATTACTGAAGTCCAAATTCTTTTGAGAGTGTTTTGAGCAGTTAGAAAGCCAACCATCTTTTCTTCCTACGGCCATTTGTGCGTTTATTCGTGCTATCCTTGTCTTTTCGGACACTAACCTGTCTTTGTTTTACAACAGGGGTTGGGGTCTTCAAAGAAGTCTGTTTTGTGTCTTACGAGATAAGTGGACCATCTGTTCGGCTGCGTTAATTCCACGCTCGGATAATTCAACCTTAAGAACTGGCGTCCAGGAGTTTCGGGGAGTTTTTTTTCTTGTTCTGGCTTTGTAAGCAGCTGCTATGACACTAAGGCTTGTTCAAGAAATCTCATAGGCCCAAAAGCCACGGTGTCTCAAATTCTTCATTCATTCCTGCCTGAATGAGCGAACCTCAACATCTTCATTTCCGCCACCTCCAACTCTGCTTCCTGTTGTCTCTTCAGTGCCACTGTCTCTCATCCGTACATCATGGCTGGCCTCACCACTGTTTTATAATCTTTGCCCGTCATCCTCGCAGAAACTCTTTTGCCACACAACACACCTGACACCTTCCTCCACCCTTTCCAACCTGCTTGGACACGTTTCTTCACTTCCTGACCACATTCACCATTGCTCTGGACGGTTGACCCCAAGTATTTAAAGTCCTCCACCCTTGCTATCTCTTCTCCCTGTAGCCTCACTCTTCCCCCACCACCCCTCTCATTCATGCACATATATTCTGTTTTACTTCGGCTAATCTTCATTCCTCTTCTTTCCAGTGCATGCCTCCATCTGCCTAACTGTTCTTCCAGCTGCTCCCTGCTTTCACTGCAGATCACAATGTCATCTGCAAACATCATGGTCCACGGGGATTCCAGTCTAACCTCATCTGTTCGCTTATCCATCACCACTGCAAAAAGGAAGGGGCTCAGGGCTGATCCCTGATGCAGTCCCACGTCCACCTTAAATTCGTCTGTCACACCTACAGCACACCTCACCGCTGTTCTGCTGCCCTCGTACATGTCCTGTATTATTCTAACATACTTCTCTGCCACTCCAGACTTCCGCATGCAGTACCACAGTTCCTCTCTGGGTACTCTGTCATAGGCTTTCTCTAGATCTACAAAGACACAATGTAGCTCCTGACCTTCTCTGTACTTTTCCATCAACATCCTCAAGGCAAATAATGCATCTGTGGTACTCTTTTTAGGCATGAAACCACACTGTTGCTCGCAAATACTCACTTCTGTCCTGAGTCAAGCCTCCACGACTCTTTCCCAAAACTTCATTGTGTGGCTCATCAACTTTATTCCCCTATAGTTGCCACAGCTCTGCACATCACCTTTGTTCTTAAAATAGGCACCAGTACACTTTTCCTCCATTCTTCAGGCATCTTCTCACGCACTAGAATTCTATTGAACAAGCTGGTCAAAAACGCCACAGCCACCTCTCCTAGATGCATCCATACCTCCACAGGAATGTCTTCAGGACCAACTGCCTTTCCATTTTTCATCCTCTTTAATGCCTTTCTAACTTCCCCCTTAATAATCATTGCCACTTCCTGGTCCACCACACTTGCCTCTTCTTCTCTCCCTTCTCTCTCATTTTCCTCATTCATCAACTCCTCGAAGTATTCTTTCCATCTAGCTAGCACACTGCTGGCACCAGTCAACATATTTCCATCTCTATCCTTAATCACCCTAACCTGCTGCACATCCTTCCCATCTCTATCCCTCTGTCTGGCCAGCCTAGATAGATCCTTTTCTCCTTCTTTAGTGTCCAACATGACATACATGTCATCATATTCCTCTTGTTTGGCCTTTGCTACCTCTACCTTTGCCCTATGTCACATCTCACTGTATTCCTTTCGCCTCTCCTTGGTCCTCTCGGTGTCCTACTTCTTCTTTGCCAACCTTTTTCCTTGTATGATTTCCTCTACTATGGGGTTCCACCACCAAGTCTCCTTCTCTCCTTTCCTGCCAGAAGATACACCAAGTACTCTCCTGCCTGCCTCACCTTGGCTGCAGTGGTCCAGTCTTCTGGAAGCTCCTCCCGTCCACCGAGAGCCTGTCTCACCTCTTCCCGAAAAGCTGCACAACACTCGTCCTGTCTCAGCTTCCACCACATGGTTCTCTTCTCTGCCTTTGTCTTCTTAATCTTCTTCCCCACCACCGTCATCTTACACACCACCATCCTATGCTGTCCAGCCACACTCTCCCCTCCCACTACCTTACAGTTGGTAACCTCCTTCAGATTACATCGTCTGCACAAGATGTAATCCACCTGCGTGCTTCTACCTCCGCTCTTGTAGGTCACCCTATGTTCGTGCCTCTTCTGGAAAAAAGTGTTAACTACAGCCATTTGCATCCTTGTTGCAAAGTCTACCACCATCTGTCCCTCCAAGTTCCTTTCCTGGATGCCGTACTTACCCATCACTTCTTCATCACCCCTATTGCCTTCACCAACATGTCCATTACAATCTGCACCAATTACGACTCTCTCTCTGTCTGGGATGCTCAGAACGACTTTGTCTCGCTCCCTCCAGAATTTTTCTTTCCCCTCTCGGTCACATCCTACCTGTGGGACATAGCCACTAATCACATTACACATAACACCCTCAATTTCAAATTTCAGCCTCGTCACTCGATCTGATACTCTTTTCACCTCCAAGACATTCTTAGCCAACTCTTCTTTTAAAATAACCCCGACTCCATTTCTCTTCCCATCTACACCATGGTAAAATAATTTAAACCCTGCCCCTAAACTTCTCGCCGAACTGCCTTTCCACCTGTACTCCTGGACACACAATATATCAACCTTTCTCCTGATCATCATGTCAACCAACTCCCGAGATTTTCCTGTCATAGTCCCAACATTCAAAGTCCCCACATTCAGTTCTAGGCTCTGTGCGTTCCTCTTCTCTTTCTGACGAAGAACCCGCTTTCCACCTCAAGGCAGATTAATCAGACACCCTGTGCTTGCCTTGTTGTAAGGTGACAAGGGGGGGGGGGGTGAGCTGCCTCACGATCTGGTGTGGAAAACTGAAAAATTTGCTCCATAGTCTTTACGAAAAAAGCCCATGAATGACAGGCGGCGGAATTGCGGCTCCATTCAGCAGTAGCCCACGCCTCCGCACGACCAGTCAGGCATATTATGACATGTATGCCACGTTGGACACTAAAGAAGGAGAAACCAAGATGGCGCCTACCAGTGTGGTCGCCTCGGTAACGCGCCTCGGTAACGCGCTCTCTAGTATTGTCTTTGTTTTTGTGTTTTTCGTCCGTCTTTGGAGACCTTACAGGACTCACTTACACAAGGGGAGACCTGCTAACCATCAAGGAGGCTACTCCGGACTTTCTGTCACCAACTTTCGAAAATCCGCTCAGTTTCTTCCCCGAGTTACTCACCGCAGCGGCGTCCGCGGTTTTCGGCGCATGGAGGCGGAAGCGGCGCCACAGAGGGAAACGAGCCGGCATTCAGGTGAAACTCCGCAAGAGAGGACACAGATTGGCGTTCCCGTCGATCCACCTCGCGAATGTACGCTCCCTACCCAACAAAATGGACGAGCTTCATCTTCTGTTAAAGACCAGTAAAGACTTCGGATGCTCCGCGGCCATGTGCTTCACAGAGACCTGGCTTTGCGACGCTGTACCCGATGGCGCCGTCATGCTTCCCGGCTTCCACATTCATCGAGCGGACCGCGACATGGAATCATCGGGGAAAACAAAGGGCGGCGGGATATGCCTCCATATCAACGAAAAATGGTGTACGGACGTCACGGTGCTCAGCACACAATGCAGCCCGCATTTGAAGTCGCTGTTTTTGAACTGTAAACCATTCTACTCGCCACGTGAGTTTGCATCGTTTATACTGGCTGGAGTCTATATTACACCTCTAGCTAACACGAACGCCGCATTGCTAACGCTCGCCAAACAAGTCAACGAAATTGAAAAAAAACACCCGGACTCACCCCTCATTATTCTCGGGTACTTTAACAAAGCTAAACTCAACCACGAACTCCCTAAATAGAAGCAGCACATCGACTGTCCTACCAGGGAAAATAATACTTTAGACCACTGCTACACTACGGTAAAAAAACGCATACCGTGCTATACCTCGTGCAGCCCTGGGCTCATCTGATCTCTGCTTAATTCACTTAATACCGACGTACAGGCAAGAACTTAAATGTGCGAAGCCTACAGTGAAAACAGTCAAAAAGTGGACCAATGAAGCCAAGATGGAACTTCAAAGCTGTTTAGACTGCACAGACTGGAGTGTCTTTGAAAATTCAGCTGGCAGCCTGGATGAATATACGGACACTGTCACATCCTATATCAGTTTCTGTGAAGAGGTTTGTGTACCAACAAAATCATTTCGGCACATTCAACAACAACAAGCCGTGGTTCACTGCTAAACTTAAGCAGCTTCAGCCAAGCTAAGGAGAATGCATATCAGAGCGGGGACAGGGCCCTGTATAATCGAGCTAGAAACCAGTTTACTAAAGAAATTAACATTGCATAGAAGATCTATGCAGCAAAGTTGGAAAAACAGTTTAGCGCAAACGACTCTAAATCAGTCTGGCATGCATTCCAATCGCTGACTAATTACAAGCGACGATCCCCCCAAGGTGTAATTTCTCATACCGTAATATAATGCGCACCCATGTATAATACGCACCAAAGTTATGACTTATGGTTTAGTTATGACTAAAAATTCTGGAAAACCCTTCTCCCTATGTATAATGCATTTTTACAATGCATGATTTTGCTTCTACCCATATGATCGAAACCTGAAGTATTATCTGTATTTTGTTAGTTTTTTTCAAAGAATTATTCTGAAGGTCTTTATTTGAACACGTAATCCTTTTTTTAAAATACTTGCTCTTATTTAGAAATTTACAGCCCTATTTTTATTTAGTAAATTAGAAAACAGGGTTTGTGCTCATATGTTTTATTACCCAGGCAGAATTTGTAAGATGGGTACAAGTATTTGAAGAAAACATGAAGGACCAGGTGAAAAAGGCCCCACCTTCAGTGGGTTGGAGAATGGTACAAGACTTACAGGCAGTAAATTCTGCAGTAATACAGAGAGCAGCATGCGTACCAGATCCACACACATTGTTAAATTCATTAAGACCAGACGCTACTGTGTTTACAGTGGTGGACATAAGTAATGCATTCTTTTCTGTACCAGTAGAAAAGAACAGTCAATTTTGGTTTGCATTCACATTTGAGGGCAGAAAATATCCATTTACTAGATTACCACAAGGTTACTGTGAAAGTCCAACCATTTATTCACAAATAATGACAACAAGCATGTCTAAATTCACTCCCCCAGGAGGGAGGCAAATTTTACTGTATGTAGATGATGTTCTCCTGGGATCTCCAGATGGAGAGACATGGATCAAAGATTCATTGGCCTTACTACATAAAGTTAGCAAAAAAAATTACAATTGTGTAAAAGGCTAGTCAAATATCTGGGCCATAATTTAAGTGTCGGAGGAAGGACAATATTAGAAGACAGGAAAGCTATAGTCTTAAAAGCCCCTAAACCACAGACGAAGAAACAGATGATGTCATTTTTAGGTCTGACAAATTATTGTAGAGCATGGATTCCAAACTATGCAGAAATTGTTGCACCATTGTCAAAATTAATGTATGAAGACAACCTTAAAATGACATCACCTGTTCAATGGAATACAGAGGCAGAAAAGGCGTTCTGTGACATTAAACAACATTTGGTGTCCAGTCCTGTGCTGGCCCTTCCAAATTATGATAAACCATTTATTCAAATGGTAGATTGTAAAAGCTATTACATGACCTCCGTACTTATACAACAATACGGTGATAAGCTAAGACCAATAGCTTATTTTTCGACTAAATTGGACAGCGTGACGTGTGCATTACCGCATTGTGTCAGAGCAGTTGTGGCAGCCTCGATGGCAGTGGAGAGCAGTTCCACAATTGTGTTATTTCATCAATTAACTCTTAAGGTCCCACATACAGTGTCTGCTATCCTATTGCAAACAAATATGGCGTTTTTATCACCTGCAAGACATTTATCTTGCATGGCCATCTTGCTGTCACAACCACATTTGACTGTTGAGCGATGCACAACCTTAAATCCAGCCACACGAATACCCTTACCTAATGAAGGCACGCAGCATGATTGTCAGGAATTGGCTGAACAAGCTGCTGCATTAGTATCATTAACCGAGGCATGCAAACTAATGATAAATAAAGATGTTACAATCTATACTGATAGCCAATATGCATATTCCACAACAAGAACGCAATTATTGGGGGAAAAAAAGGTGCAAAACTACAAAATGAAATTTACATTAGCACAGAAGGGAAACAAATACTTCCAAAAAAAAAAAAAAAAAAAAACGATTCAAATGGGCTGCTATATTGAGCCATGGTGTGTCACATGTCTCAACCACAGGGATGGTGGCACAGCTACATCGACACTTTACAGCCCGAAAAAATAGCAGAAAGAAACACGTGGGTTCATTTAACACACGGTAAAAGAGTCTTTTCAGCTGAGTACTCAAATAGTGAAGGTGAGCAAAAGTCTGATAACGGAGCGGGAGCAGATGTGTAGATTCTGAAAACGCTTACTGATCAGTGAAGAAAAAAGACACCAACCCGTTTAGTGAGAACTCAGCAGAATGGCACACCCGCGTTGGTTACGAGATTCGATAAGTTGTTACGTAGCAACTTTGGCTACTATGGTGTTGGTTTTGTTTATGTGGCATATGGGACGTCACACCCTGAATGATACCAACTGAGAGGTGTAAATCATGGGATCCTATATATCCCGTAAAAAAAAAAAAGCACCAATGTTGTTGTCAAATCTAGAACATAGACAAAAAATAGATTTATCCTGGCAGGGGCAAAATGATCCATCATAAAACATACATCGACGCCATAGGTGTTCCTCGTGGGGTTCCTCGTCAATACAAATTAGCTGACCAAGTTGCAGGAGGATTTGAGTCCCTCATATGCTGGTGGTGTACGATTAATAAAAATGTTGATAGGATAAACTATGTCCACTTCAATGTACAGAGATCAGGAAATTGGACTCAGAGTGGGTTGGAAGCTGTGCATGAGCAGCTCAAGGCTACCTCTTTAATGACGTTCCAAAACCGCATAGCTGTCGACATGCTCCTCGCAAGAGAGGGAGGTGTTTGCGGTATGTTTGGAGAACAATGAACATACATTCCAAACAATACTGCTTCAGATGGCAGCTTGACCAGAGCCATTGATGGTCTACGGACCCTATGAAGGTACACTCTGGTGTGGACACCTCCTTGTGGGACAGCTGGATGGACGTTTTTGGTAAATACAAAATCCTAATTTCATCAATATTGATATCAATTGCTGTTTTTGCAGCCATTCTGACATTGTGTGGATGTTGTTGTATCCCATGCATTCGGGCTTTAATCAGTAGATTAATCACCACAGCAATTACCCCCATGGAGAACCGTATGGAGCAGATGTATCCTTTACTGGTTGTTGATAATGACGATGATGATGATGATAATTTTGCTTTATCTGATTTGTTTCCTGATCCAGATGATGACGATGTTTAAACTACAACATTCATGTATGACAAGTTTACTCTGAGTGTAAATGTATTTGTTTCATAAAAATGATTCTGCAGTTAAAAATCGAAATGAAGTGACTTTAAGATGATATGAGAATTTGTGCAAATACATGATAAACAGGAGGGAAATGTTAAATAAATTGTAGAAGTTATCATTTATTTGCTTAGCTTGCATTAGTATTATGGCCGATTTTGATGGTTGCTTGCTGACCGTGAGAGAAAGGAAGATGTCTCGCCTTCGGGAAGATGACTCAGCGGGAATCGTCAGAGAAGGGCGCCTTGACCAAGGACGTGGCCGGGTGTTGGTCTCATGTCTTCACCTTGAAACCCTCCCCTTAGTGTGTTATGTCTTGTACCTTAGTACGTTATGTCTTGTAACTTAGATACCTCCCTATTTCAAATAAATACAGGAGCAATGGGAGATATTGTTTAGAGCGTGATGGGAGACTGGATCTGAGCAATCTCCCATACGTCCTCCTCATGAGCAAAAGAAACCAGCGTCTTCATCAGAATCAGAATCAGAATCATCTTTATTTGCCCATATGTCCAAAAACACACAAGGAATTTGTCTCCGGTAGTTGGAGCAGCTCTAGTACGACAACAGACAGTCAATTTACAGAACACGTTGGAGACAGAAAGACATTGACAAAAAAAAACAGTCACTGATCAGTAAAGGGTTGCTATTTATCTGGTAATGCCGGTACATTTAAAAAAAATTTTTTTGACAATTGTGCAAAAAGATGCAGAGTCCTCGTGCACTTCGAGCAGTTCGAATGTCTAATATTGCAATAGTCCGGTGCAATGACCATTGTGCAAAGGGCGCTGAGACTTCAAGGAATGTATGCGGTTTAGTGACGAGTAGTGCGATAATCTGGGACAATGTTGATTGTGCAAATCTTACAGATACTCCTCAATCAGTGTGCAAATGGGGCAGATGCTACTCTGGCATTAGTGGCCAGTATATGCAAATAGTGCAGCATGGCGAGACAACTACAGTGAGTGCACGAGTAATACATAATTGGCCCCACAGAAATGTGACAACGAACTCAAGTCAAAAAATTGCCAGCATGTTGTAATGGAATTGTAGGTTAGGTGTTTAAGAAGTTGATCGCAAGAGGGAAGAAGCTGTTGGAATGTCTACTTGTTCTAGTTTGGATTGATCAGTAGCGCCTACCTGAGGGAAGGAGCTGGAAGAGCTGGTGACCGGGGTGCGGAGGGTCCGAGAAGATTTTGCATGCCCTTGTCTTAGTTCTGGCAGCGTGCAAGTCCTCAATGGTGGGTAGGGGGGTACCGACAATCCTTTCAGCAGTTTTGATTGTCCGTTGCAGTCGGAGTTTGTCCTTTTTTGGAGCAGCACCAAACCAGACTGTGATGGAAGAACACAGGACTGATTCAATGACCGCTGTGTCGAACTGTCTCATTCCTTTTGTGTCTATTTTTATAGGTGTTGGGCGAGATAGATCCAACACTGGTCATATTATTTAACCTTGTGCGACCACGATGACTTTTTCTGCACACTTTGACTGACGTTTTGAACAAAGACAAATTACTTCAAGAAAAAGGCTTAAGGGTCGAAATTTGGCCACACTGTTTTGAACAAGTCTTAAAGTGCCACCATGGTCCAATTTCCAAGTCATTAGAAATAGGGAGAGAGAACATTAGGCCCAATGTTGTGCGTTCTGTCATTTATTTTGCCTCATTGACTCCCATTATGAATCTAAATTTTCAATATACTGTAAGCCTGATGGGCGGCATGGTGGGCGACTAGTGAGAGCGTCTGCCTCATAGTTCTGAGGACCAGGGTTCAATCCCCGGCCCTGCCTGTGTGGAGTTTGCATGTTCTCTCTGTGCCTGCGTGGGTTTTCTCCGGGTTTCCTCCCACATGCCAAAAACATGCATGGTAGGTTAATTGCCCGTAGCCATGAATGGGAGTGCGAATGCTTGTTTGTTTGTATGTGCCCTGCGATTGGCTGGCAACCAGCACCAAAGTGCTTTTTAAATACACACCTACTACAAGCCACTACGAGCTAATCTGGGACATATTATGCTGTGGCAACGAAATTAGCGCTTTCACCAAAATGCCAATGCTAGCCTCGACAACAAGTGCTTAGATCACTGGTATAGTAAACCAACAACTAAATGAGCATGTAAATATCATGCACAATTCAAGCCTCATACATTTGTATTTCTGCTGCATCCACAGCCTTTGCTGCATTTGAATCTTTGCGCTAACTCACAACTGGGGTTTAGCATTTTTTTTATTTTTTTTATTGTTGTGTTATCGTTACGTTATTTATTTTTATTTTCTGATTCTATTGTGATTTCACTTCAAGACTTATTTGGCTAATTCGGGACTTTGGGTATCGAATTTTGTGCAATATCATGTGTAAATGTGTGTTGGTAAGACAATTAAATTCCTTGAAACCTTGTTTCTTAACGAGTTGACAATGCACTTTTGCCCACTTTGTTGTTGTTAGCTTGTTAACCAAAATGCTAACTTGGGCCTCGCCTGTGTGGAGCTTGCATTTTCTCCCGGTTCCTGCGTGGGCCTTCACCACGTACTCCGTTTTCCTCCCACATCGCAAAAACATGCATGGTAGGTTAATTGAAGACTATAAATTGCCCATAGCATGTGTAAATGTGTGTTGGTATGACAATTAAATTCCTTAAAACCTTTTTTCTCAACAAGCCGACAATGTGCCCTGTGGTTGTTAGCTGGTTAACCAAAATGGTAAGTCTAGCATGAAAAGAAAGGCCTCATAGCTCAGTGGCTAGAGCACTGGTCTTGTAAACCAGGGGTCGTGAGTTCAATTCTCACTGAGGCCTGAAGTCTAGTTTCAAATTTGTTATACATGACGCTAGCCAAGGTAGGAAACCAGCTTCCTGTACAGCCATTTTGAGTGTGTCAAAAGCCATGACGTACTCTGTCATCCCTTTCTAACATACCATGAGCACTATGGTTCACAAGCTGATCACAGACATTTCAAAGCTTTGCTCTTCATTTTGTAAAATTAGATGATAGCTTATTAGCTAAAATGCTAACAGAAGGTCTCATATCTCAGGGGCGAGAGCACTGGTCTTGTAAACCAGGGGTCGTGATTTCAATTCTCACTGGGGCCGACCACCCAATGTTTATGCTAACCATGCTTGAGTTGTGGAGAATTACAATCCTTCAGTTGAATAGAGCAAAGTTTGTGAAGGGCAATTTCAGAAACAAAAAAAGAGACAGAGTGAAAAGGTTGCTAAATAATATAGGAAAAGACGACAACAAAAGACAAAACTCTCTCGAGCAGTTAACAAGATGAGGAAAGTAATCTAGTACAATGACACAGAATCGAGCACTGGTCTTGTAAACCAGGGGTCGTGATTTCAACCTACCATCCAGATACAGATTCAATGTTGATGCTAACCTTTCTTGAGTTGTGGTTTCTTTGTATTCTAATTTATATTATTATATATCATCCCTTGCTAACATACCATTAGCACGATGGTTAACAAACTGATCACAGACGTTTCCAATTAGGTGATAGATCCTTTGACTAGGCTAAAACCAAAGGCCTCATAGCTCAGCCGTTAGAGCACTGGTCTTGTAAACCAGGGGTCGTGAGTTCAATTCTCACTGGGGCCTGTTGGAAATCTAAGCAAATGCTATCTGTTATGTGCAACAGGATAACTCCACCCAACTGATACACTCTGCAGTTGTCGTTGGAGCAGCAACCTTCTTCCTCTCAGAAGAAAAATAAATAAATAAATTACCATTTTGGTCCTCCTGAAGGTCAACAACGCATGAACAAGAGTAACTGTCTTCCCCCAAACTGACAAATACGAAGTGTTTTTTAAACACACACCTACTACTAGCCAATACTAGCTAATCTGGGACATATTATTCTGTGGCAACGAAATTAGCGCTTTCACCAAAATGCCAACGCTAGCCTCGACAACAAGTGCTTAGATCCCTGGTATAGTAAACCTATAATAAACCAGTAACTAAATGAGCATGTAAATATCATGCACAATTCAAGACTCATACATTTGTATTTCTGCTGCATCCACAGCCTTTGCTGCATTTGCATCTTTGCGCTAACTCACAACTGGGGTTTAGCATTTGTTTTATTGTTGTTATCATTGTGTTATCGTTAAGTTATTTATTTTTATTTTCTGATTCTATTGTGATTTCAATTCAAGACTTATTCGGCTTATGCCGGGACTTTGGGTATCGAATTTCGTGCAATATCATGTGTAAATGTGTGTTGGTAAAACAATTAAATTCGTTGAAACCTTGTTTTTTCTTAACAAGCTGACAATGCATTTGCCCACTTTGTGGTTGAGCTCTTTCACCAAAATGCTAACTTAGGCCTCGCCTGTGTGGAGCTTGCATGTTCTCCCGGTTCCTGCGTGGGCCTTCACCAGGTACTCCGTTTTCCACCCGCATTGCAAAAACATGCATGATAGGTTAATTGAAGACTATAAATTGCCCATAGCATGTGTAAATGTATGTTGGTATTACAATTAAATTCCTTAAAACCTTTTTTCTAAGCATTGCCGTGTTTGTTAGCTTGTTAACCAAATTGGTAACTCTAACATGAAAAGAAAGGCCTCATAACTCAGTGGCTAGAGCACTGGTCTTGTGAACAATGGGTTGTGAGTTCAATTCTCACTGAGACCTGAAGTCTTGTTTCAAATTTGTTATACATGACGCTAGCCAAGGCAGGAAACCAGCTTCATGTACAGCCATTTTGAGCGTGTCAAAAGCCGTGACGTACTCTGTCATCCCTTGCTAACATACCATTAGCACTATGGTTAACAAGCTGATCACAGACATTACCACTTTGCTCTTCATTTTGTAAAATTAGGTGTTAGCTCATGAGCTAAAATGCTAACAGAAGGCCTCACAGCTCAGGGGCGAGAGCACTGGTCTTGTAAACCAGGGGTTGTGATTTCAATTACCTACCACCCAGATACAGATTCAATGTTTATGGTAATCATTCTTGAGTTGTGGTTTCTTTGTATTCTAATTTATATTTATTGAGAATTCCAATCGTTCAGTCGAATAGAGCACCCAATAGATACCCTGTGAGGGAAGGATACAACAAGATAGGACAGGACTGGACAGGACAGGGACAGGAGTGGAAGCTTTCAGGACAGGGGGTCGTGTGCCCGGCTGTACAACTGAAGTGTGGTGAGAGTGGCTATGTAAATTATAAACATCTACAGGACCAGAGTGTAAGTGAGGGGCTACCCAAGAAATTCACATAGTTCTCAGTCATTTGTCGAAGATGCCTCAGGAATGGAGGAAAAGTGTGCTGGTGCCCATTTTTAAGAACAAGGGTGATGTGCAGCGCTGTGGGAACTATAGAGGAATAAAGTTGATGAGCCACACAATGAACTTATGGGAAAGAGTCGTGGAGGCTTGACTCAGGACAGAAGTATTTGCGAGCATGGTTTAATGCCTAGAAAGAATACCACAGGTGCATTGTTCGCCTTGAGTATGTAGCTCAGTGGCTAGAGCAGTGGTCTAGTAACCCAGGGGTCTTGAGTTCAACTCTCACTGAGGCTTGAAGTCTAGTTTTGTCGTTGTTATACATGATGCTCGACAAGATAGGAAACCAGCTTCCTGAATCGTCATTTTGAGCATGTCAAAAGCCATGACGTACTCTGTCATCCCTTGCTAACATACCATTAGCACTATGGTTAACAAGCTGATCACAGACATTTCCAAGCTTTGCTCTTCATTTTGTAAAATTAGAAGGTAAAATACTGTACTGTACTCTTGTAAAAAAAAATTAATTTAATTTAATTTTATTTTATTTTATATACAATATAAGTCATTCAGTCTGCTCTAAGTGCTCGAGGACTCTGCATCTTTTTGCACAATTGTCAAAAAATAATAATAATAATGTACCAGCATTACCAGATAACTAGCAACCCTTTATTGCTCAGTGACTGTTTTTCTCAATGTCTTTATGTCTCAAAAGTGTTCTCTGTCAATTGACTGTCTGTTGTCGTACGAGAGCGGCTCCAACTTCCGGAGACAAATTCCTTGTGTGTTTTTTGGACATACTGGGCAAATAAAGATGATTCTGATTCTGATATACATTACGTAACCACTGTGTGTTTGTGTGCGATGTCTCACGTCCAAACCCAATTTTGGGTCACGGAACTAGAGTTTTGTATAAGAATTAAATTTTCCCATTGCTGGTCTACACTGGTGTAGCTCAGTGGTTACTTCCTCTAGAAATAATTCTACTACAGAATTCGTCTCTTCTCAATCCCTACCAAGGGATCAAACCATGGGTGCTGTCCAGTACCTTTAAAAAAAATATATATATATTTCTAGATGCCTTTGATTTTCTTTGTGTTCGTGAATTTGATAATATAAATGTTTTTGTTATAGCCGTTTTAATTTTAGAGAATTAAGCCAACATTTAAAGCAAACGAAATTTATATAGCACATTTCATACACAAGGCAACTCAATGTGCTTTACATGATTAAAATAATTTAAAAACAAAGAAAAACAGCTCATAAACATTTAAAACAAAGAGAAACAAATTGATAAGAGTACAATTAAAACAGCGTACAGTGCAAGAAATATAATTTAAAAGTGGAAGTGCTCAATAAAGCATGAGAAAAAAGAAGAGTTTTTAACCTGGACTTAAAAACATTCACACTTGGGGCTGATGTCACTTCTGTTGGCAACTTATTCCATTTGTGTGCAGCATAATAGCTAAATTCTGCTTCACCATGTTTGCTTTGGATTCTGTGCCCCATTATTTGACCTGAGTCTGTCGATCTCAGAGCCCTACTGGGTTTATATACCATTAGCATTTCTTTCGTGTATTCAGGACTTCAACCATTTAGTGATTTATAGACCAGCTGCAGAACTTTAAAATCTATTTTAAAGCTCACTGGGAGCCAGTGTAATGACTTTAGAATTGGAGTAATATGCTTTGACCTCTTTGTTCTGGTTAGAACCCAGGCTGCAGCTGTTTAATTTACTGTTTCATCAGGAACGTGGCATCCTCGAGTGTTACTTGTTTGGTCAAGAGGAAAACGTTTTTCCGGTGTGCTGTGCTGTGTTGCAGGTGCATGTGCGCTCGCCAGGAGCGACACTGAAATACAATATATTTCCTCATTTAAAAAAAAAGAAAATATAACTCAGCTAAGCGGTTACTTCCATTTACTTATGACTTATTTACCAGAAGAAAAACATTTTTCAAGACCATTTACCTTAAGCGACTCGACAGTGACTCTGATTGGTTGTAACTTTTTATGTCTCGAGTGGGCAGGGAGCAGTGTCCACATTCATTACGTATACTTTGGAAACGCAAAAACAACTGGTGCACAATTATTTAATGTGCGTGGAAAGTAAATGTATTTTTCTTTTACGTAAGCCAACGTCAGGAAATTAAGGATTTCATGTCAAATCCGTGATAGCGTAAAACCAGTGATAGTACTGACATCCGGTCCAGGTCCATCCATCCATCCATCCATTTTCTGAAGTGTCCTTTTCAAATCTGCAGTAGAAGGTATTCAAGTCATTGGCTAGTGTGCTATTGTTCTCAGCTTTGGGGGATCGTCGCTTGTAATTGGTCAGCGATTGGAATGCATGCCAGACTGATTTAGAGTCGTTAGCGCTAAACTGTTTTTCCAACTTTGTTGCATAGTTCCTCTTTGCAATGTTAATTTCTTTAGTCAGCAGGTTTCTCGCGCGATTATACACGGCCCTGTCCCCGCTCTGATATGCGTCATGTAAGTACACAATATATCCTCATCAATGTTTTCACCCCAATGGTTTCTCACTGGTTTACCGGGCCTATCTTACGAGTAAACATCCGACGTCCGGTGGACCGCTAGATCACGTCCGTATCACGTCGGTCGGTCAAAGACCATCTAAACGTCTAAATGACGTACAGATATGCAACATAGTTTATATACATTACGTAACCACTGTGCATTTTGTGTGCGATAGAATGTCTCACGTCCAAACGGTTTGGACGCCCAGTTTTGTATAAGAATTACATTTTCCCATTGCTGGTTTACACTGGTGTAGCTCAGTGGTTACTTGCTCGAGAAATTATTCTACTACAGAATTCATCTCTTTTCAATCCCTCCCAACAGATCGAACCAAGGGTGCTGTCCAGTGCTTTAAAAAAAAAAAAAAATATATATATATATATATAGACACCTTTGATTTTCTTTGTGATCATTAATTTGATAATATAAATGTTTTTGTTATCGCCATTGTAAATTTATTTATATAGCACATGTCATACACAAGGCAACTCAATGTGCTTTACATGATTAAAAGCATTTAATAACAAAGAAAATCAGCTCATAAACATTTCAAACAAAGAGAAAAAAATATAAGTCCAATTAAAACAGCGTACAATGCAAGAAATATCTTTTAGAAGTGGAAATGCTCGAAAAAGCATGAGGAAAAGGTTTTTAACCTGGACTTAAAAGCATTCACAGATGCATGTGCGCTCGCCAGGAGCGACACTGAAATACAATATATTTCCTAATTTAAAAAAAAGAAAATGTCACTCAGCTCAGCGGTTACTTCCTCAAGAAGTAATGCGACCGCAGACTTCGGCTCTTCTCAATTCCTTCTTTGGGATCGAACAACCGGCCCGGTCCAGTGCATTTAAACCAACTATTTTCACCCCCGTTCAATGCGTATTCATTTGGATTTGCGAGTTCATGACGTACAACTAAAGTTATGTTTCAATCTTTCGGCCGTTTTCTCGTGCTGGTCGAGCTCAGTGGTTACTTCCTAAAGAAACAATTCTCTCACAGAATTCGTCTCTTCTCCATCCCTTACTCGGGATCGAACCACGAGCGCCGTCCAGCATTTTCCTTCTCTTTGCTTTATATTCCCAAACTGACAGTTCCTCGTCAATTGAAACCTAATTTCGTCGTACTATGACATATGATTCTATAAACCTTGGAATTAGAGTAATGTAGCTATAAAAATATATTTTCTCTGAATGTGCAATACTCTAGGGTAGTTCGGTGGTTACTTCGTCTGAATTCTGTCTGAGAATTCAATATTCTCATGATGGGATCGACCTACTGCCAACCGTCCAATCTTTTTTAAATTTCTTTTTTTCATTGTCAACTGAATTTATTTTACTCTCAGTTGTACTAAAACAATTCCTCTTGATTGTTAATTCAGAGTTCATGTAACTACATTATCATTAATACATACAACACCACGATGAATTTATCCATCCATCCATTTTCTGAGCCGCTTCTCCTCACTAGGGTCGCGGGCGTGCTGGAGCCTATCCCAGCTGTCATCGGGCAGGAGGCGGGGTACACCCTGAACTGGTTGCCAGCCAATTGCAGGGCACATACAAACAAACAACCATGCGCACTCACATTCACACCTACGGGCAATTTAGAGTCTCCAATTAATTCATGTTTTTGGGATGTGGGAGGAAACCGGAGTGCCCGGAGAAAACCCACGCAGGTACGGGGAGAACATGCAAACTACACACAGGTGGGGCCGGGGATTGAACCCGGGTCCTCAGAACTGTGAGGCTGACGCTCTAACCAGTACGTCCACCATGCCGCCATGATGAATTTATCGGAAGAAAATAATTTTTCAACCATTTACGTTAAGTGACTCGACAGCGACTCTTATTGGTGTAACTTTTTACGTCTAGAGTGGGCAGGGAGGAGTGTCCACATTCATTAGGTATACTTTGGAAACGCTAAAACAACAATGGTGCACAATTATTTAATGTGTGCAGAAAGTAAATTCGGCCTTTTTATTTTTTTTACTTCAGTAAAAGTCAGGAAATTAAGGATTTTGTGTCAAATCCGCGATAGCTTAAAACCAGTGATAATACTGACATCCGGTCCAAGTCGCTTTTTGAAAAGAAAATTTAAAAATAAAGTCCCATGATTGCAGAAAGACAATATATGACCAAAATAACAGTCACTGGTGAGGATAAGCGCTACAGAAAATGTATGACTCGATGGTTATATTGTTGGGTGAGAAAGACATAAAGGTCAATAACAGTGAAACTTGGCATGGTTTGGCCTTCACAAGTGGATCAGTTTCATTTAAGTGTTGACAGTGCAGTGGACAAAATTAGCAACAAAAGTTACTTTTATTGAAAAATGGCAGTGAATGTGTTCTCCATCCCCACGGGCCAGATTGGACCCCCTGATGGGCCGGTTCTGGCCCGCGGGCCTTATGTTTGACACACCTGTTGGAGGCTGTTGTGTCACCACTTCCAAATATGGGATACCGCACCCCCATTGCTGTCGTCGGCCTTTCACACAAAGCGAGTGGAGTGTCAGTCAGTGAATGTAAAAGCCCTATGAAATGTCTTCATGTAGTTATTGTATGTTGTGCATTTCAATCACAAGGTAACTCAATGTGCTAAACTTGATTGAAAACATTTTCAAAAAACGACAAAAGACATTTTAAAACCGTACAAAAAAAACAAGACACCTAAAAAGCATTTAAAAACAAAGAGAGAAAAATTACTAAAAACGCACAGTGAAAGAAAGATCATTAAAAAATGAAAATATCATTCGCATGAGAGAAAAAGAATAGTTTTTAACCTGGACTTGAAAACATTGACACTTGGGGCTGATTCAAACTTTGTTGGCAACATATTCCATTTGTGTGCCGCATCACAGCTAAATGCTGCTTCACAATGTTTTCTTTGGACCCTGTGCTCCACTATTTGACCTGAGTGTGTCCCCATCCTGCCTCAAATTCTGCGTGGACCAGCTCGCTCCACTCTTCACAGTGATCTTCAATAGATCTGTGGAACTGTGTGAAGTACCATCCTATTTCAAATGCTCCACCATCACCCCAATCCCCAAGAAACTTCCAATCTCGGGTCTGAATGAATACAGGCCTGTCGCCCTGACATCTGTGGTCATGAAGTCCTTTGAACGCCTCATGCTTGAACACCTCAAGAGTGTCACAGGTTCTCTGCTGGACCCCCTGCAGTTTGCCTACTGAGCAAACAGGTCTGTGGATTATGCAATCAACATGGGACTGCACTTCATCCTATCGAACACCTTGACGGCGCGGGGACCGACGCAAGGATCCTGTTCATGGACTTCAGCTCTCCGTTCAACACCATCATCCCCGAACTCCTCTCCTCCGAGCTTCTCCAGCTCAGCGTCTCGCCTTCCATCTGACAGTGGATTTACAGCTTTCTGAAGGGCAGGACACAACAGGTGAGTCTGGGTGACACAACCTCTACCACACGCACTACAAGCCTGGGGCGCCACAAGGATGTGTCCTCTCTCTGCTACTCTTCTTTCTCTACACGAAAGACTGCACCTCAATTCACCCAGCTGTTAAACTCCTGTAGTTTGTAGACGACACCACAGTCATCTGCCTCATCAAAGAGGGTGACGAGTCTGCCTACCGACAGGAAGTGGAGCAGCTGGAGCTGTGGTGCGGCCGACACAACCTGGAGCTGAACATGCTCAGGACTGGAGAGATGATCGTTGACTTCAGGAGGCATCCTTCGCCACAGCTGCCCCTCACGCTGTCCAACTGCCCTGTGTCAACCGTTGAGATCTTCATGTTCCTGGAAATTACAGTCTCTCAGGACCCCAACATCAACTCCATCATCCAAAAAGCCCAGCAGATAATGTACTTCCTGCGGCTTCTGAGGAAGCACCGCCTGCCACAGGAGCTACTGAGACAGTTCTACACAGCAGTCATCGAGTCAGTCCTGTGTTGATCCGTCCTGGTTTGGTGCTGCCATAAAAAAGGACAAACTGCGACTGCCACGGACAATCAAAACTGCTGAAAAAATTGCCAGAATCCCCCCTATCCACCCTTCAGGAGTTGCACACTGCTCGAACTAAGACAAGAGCATGCAAAAACCTCTTGGACCTTCTACATCCTGGTCACCACCTCTTCCAGCTCCTTCCCTCGGGTAGGCGCTATCGATCAATGCATACTAAACCTAGAAGACATTCCAATCATTTCTTCCCTCTTGCCATTGACTTCCTAAACAGTTAACTTACAATTCCATTGTAACATGCTGCCAATCTTGTCTTCAGATTGTTGTCACATCTCTGTCAGGCCAATTTATACATTATTCGTGCACTCACTATTGTAGTCTCATCACTCTGCACTTTTGGCATATATTTTGTTGACCAATACTGGACACTCATGTGCTTGAGAAGCATCTGCGCCATTTGCACAATCGTCACTGTACCAGATTATCACTCGATTAGTCATTTCAAACTGCTCTAAATTGCTAAATGACTCTGCTTCATTTGCACAATTGTAAATCCATCCATCCATCCATTTTCTTAGCCGCTTCTCCTCACTCGGGTCGCGGGCGTGTTGGAGCCTATCCCAGCTATCATCGGGGAGGAGGCCGGGTACACCCTGAACTGGTTGCCAGCCAATCGCAGGGCACATACAAACAAACAACCATTCGCACTCACAGTCACACCTATGGGCAATTTTAGAGTCTCCAATTAATGCATGTTTTTGGGATGTGGGAGGAAACCGGAGTGCCCGGAGAAAAACCCACGCAGGCACGGGGAGAACATGCAAACTCCACACAGGCGGGGCTGGGGATTGAACCTGGGTCCTCAGAACT
Source organism: Phycodurus eques (assembly GCF_024500275.1). Taxonomy (NCBI): domain Eukaryota; kingdom Metazoa; phylum Chordata; class Actinopteri; order Syngnathiformes; family Syngnathidae; genus Phycodurus; species Phycodurus eques. Next base: position 28,066 of record NW_026904162.1, on the reverse strand, counting down.
GTGAGGCTGACGCTCTAACCAGTCGGTTTCCGTGCCGTCAGCGTGTGTACAGTGGGGTAAAAAAGTATTTTGTCAGCCACCAATTGTGCAAGTTCTCACACTTCAAAAGAGGAGGGAGGCCTGTAATTTTCATCATGCGTATACCTCACGTATGGGAGACAAAATGAAAAAAAAAAATCATCCAGAAAATCACATTGTCTGATTTTTAAAGAGTTTATGAGCAAATTATGGTGGAAAATAAGGATTTGGTATATAACAAAAGTTCATTTCAATACTTTGTTATATACCCTTTGTTGGCAATGACAGAGGTCAAATGTTTTCTGTAAGTCTTCACAAGGTTTTCACACACTGTTGCTGGTATTTTGGCTCATCGTCATGCTGAAAGACCCAGCCACGTTATATCTTCAATGCCCTTGCTGATGGAAGGAGGTTTTCACTCAAAAACTCATGATACATGGCGCCATTCATTCTTTCCTTTACACGGATCAGTCGTTCTGGTCTCTTTGCAGAAAAACAGCCCAGGGGCGTCCATGAAAAAGACGTTGCTTGGATGGCAGCATTTGTTTCTCCAAAACCTGTATGTACCTTTCAGCATTAATGGTGCCTTCACAGATGTGTAAGTTACCCATGCCATTGGCACCAACACAGCCCCATACCATCACAGATGCTGGCTTTTGAGCTTTGCGTCCATAACAGTCCGGATGGTTCTTTTCCTCTTTGGCCCGGAGGACACGGCGTCCATAGTTTCCAAAAACAATTTGAAATTTGGACTCGTCTGACCACAGACCACTTTTCCATTTTGCATCAGTTCATCTTAGATGAGCTCGGGCCCAGAGAAGCCGGGGGCGTTTCTGGGTGTTTTTGATAAATGGCTTTTGCCTTGCATCGGAGAGTTTCAAGTTGCATTTACGGCTGTAGCGCCGAACTGTATTTACTGCCCTTGGTTTTCTGAAGTGTTCCTTAGCCCATGTGGTAATATCCTTTAAACATTGTCATTTTTTGATGCACTGATGTCGTTTTGTTATGCAGTGCCGCCTGATTGATCGAAGGTCACGGGCATTCAATGTTGGTTTTCGGCCTCGCCGCTTACATGCAGTGATTTCTCCAGATTCTCTGAACCTTTTGATGATATTATGGACCGTAGCTGATGAAATCCCTAAATTTCTTGCAATTCTACGTTGAGGAACATTATCCTTAAACTGTTTGACTATTTTCTCACACACTTGTTCACAAAGAGGTGAACCTCGCCCCATCTTTGCTTGTGAATGACTGACCAATTCATGGAAGCTCCTTTTATATCCAATCATGGCACCCACCTGTTCCCAATTAGCCTGTTCACCTGTGGGATGTTCCAAACAGGTGTTTGATGAGCATTCCTCAACTTTCTCAGTCTTTTTTGGAACGTGTTGCAGCCATAAAATTCTAAGTTAATGATTATTTGCGAAAAACTAATTTTATCAGTTTGAACATGAAATATCTTGTGTTTGTAGTGTATTCAATTAAATATAGGTTGAACATGGTTTGCATATCATTGTATTCTGTTTTTATTTATGTTTAACACAACGTTCCAACTTCATTGGAATTGAGGTTGTAATTGCATTACACTCGGTCTCACCGACACAACAAATGCACAACATATCCACATAGAGTGGGTTGGGAAGTTCACTCCGGGCACGCTGTCCACACCCCGGAACCTTCGGTAACTCATAGCGTTGTTAGTGTGTGTGCCACCCGATACAAGTACCGTATTTTCACGACAATAGGGTCTATTTCTGTTTTTAACACACACATAAGGTGAACCGTATTTTTGGGCGCAGGCATGGTAAAACATACGCTAGCTTAAAACATACGGTAGCATGCATGCACGCTAAAACTATGTTTTTAAAAAGGCAGCGGGAGCAAAACAGTGCGGTTGTACTTTATTTAAGTATTTGACAATGTACTCACGTTATTCTTTGATCAATCCTCATCCACAAATCCACCAAAGTTCTCATCTTCTGTCTCCGAAATTAACAGCTGGGCAAGTTCTCCAACAAACACGCCGGGTTCCCTCTCGTCATTGTCAGAGTCAGTGTCGTTGCCGGGGGGGCTGTTCAGCAATGATGTTGGCTTTTGCGAAAGCTCGGACAATAGTCAGAGCAGATACCTTAGCCCAGGCATCCACAATCCATTCACATATGGTGGCGTAACTCACCCAGCGTTGCCTCCCAGTCTTAGTTGCACTTGATTTTTCACAGCGGCTGTGAGATGGGCGCACATGGAGTCACAGATCAACGGGGACGGTGACGCGTGGAAAAAAACATCCGGCCTCTTTACGTACACTTCACTCAGCCAGTCTCGCATTTTCTCCTCTTCCATCCAGCCCTTTTGATTGGCCTTAACGATGACTTCGGCTGGAAACTTTTCTTTAGGCGGCGTCTTCCTCTTAAATATCACCATCGGTGGCAGGTTGTCCATTACCATGGCAACCAAGCACAACAGTAAAAGCCGACTTCTCGTGCCCCGTTGTTTGTATCGCTACCGTGCTGGTCCCCTTCTTCTCTACAGTGTGGTTCACCGGGATGTCGAAAGTGAGCGACACCTCGTCCATGTTGATGTGGTTGCGCTGGATGTGTTTGTCGGCAATCTTTTTACTGCAGTAGGAGCGGAAGATGGCAAGCTCTTCCTTGCAATCCGCCGGAAGTTGCTGCGCCACGGTAGTCCTTGTCCGGATGGATAGATGACGCCATTTCATAAAACGAAAGCACCAAGACGGACCTCCTTGAAAATGTTCGATTTTCATTTCTTCTGCAAGCGTTATTGCCCTAAGTCGAATGGTGACTGGAGAGACCCTTCTCCCGGTTGTTCTTTGCTCATTAATCCATTGCTCGAGTTGGTCTTCCAACTTGGGCCACCGAGCCTTGTTTCCGTGGAAACTCAGCTTCGTCTTCTTGACTTGGCGACGCTCGTTTTCCTGCTCCCTCCACGTGCGAAACATGGATTCGTTGATCTTAAATTCTCTCGCGGCTGCTCGATTCCCATGTTCCTCCTCGTATTGATAGCTTGCAGTTTAAACTGTGCTTCGTAAGCATGTCTCTTCGTAGGTGCCATTTTTGGGGGTTCTTAGCCAAACCGATGTTGTTTTGCACAATGCACATACCGGCGCTATATACCGACTGGGGGCGTGCCTTTAGCATCCTCTTTCACGCGCACCCTCCCCCCTTTAACGTCCGTATGCTGTCCTCAGTCACGTCCACCTTTCCTCTATATAAGCAGCGTGTCGGCAGGAAATGCTCTGTCAGTCAGTCAAGCGGATATATATATACATCCATCCATCCATTTTCTGAGTCACTTCTCCTCACTCGGGTCAGCGGGCGTGCTGGTGCCTATCCCAGCTGTCATCGGGCAGGAGGCGGGGTACACCCTGAACTGGTTGCCAGCCAATCGCAGGGCACATACAAACAAACAACCATTCGCACTCACATTCACACCTACGGGCAATTTAGAGTCTCCAATTAATGCATGTTTTTGGGATGTGGGAGGAAACCGGAGTGCCCGGAGAACACCCACGCAGGCACGGGGAGAACATGCAAACTCCACACAGGCGGGGCCCCACGGGGATTGAACCCGGGTCCTCAGAACTGTGAGGCTGACGCTCTAACCAGTCGGCCACCGTGCCGCCTGCAAAATGTATATTGTTCCATATTGTTCTATCAAAATATTGAAAGAAATTATTTAGTCGTGTCCTTTTGTTGTTTCAGGTTTGGCAGCTGGGCTCATCCTCTCCCAACTTCCCTTTGGAAGGCCATGAGAAAGGGGTCAGTTGCCTCGACTATTACAGTGGCGGAGACAAGCCCTACCTGATATCAGGGACTGATGACCGTCAGGTCAAAATCTGGGACTACCAGGTATAGCATCTTTTTTGTTATTGTTTTTGTCCTGCTAACCGAAAATGTAAGACTTGCTTTAGCATGATACAGGCTTTTCTATCTAAACGATGCATTTCTAATGACTGTCCCATCTTATTGCCTCACAAATAATTAGATTTCACACCTATCTTATTGGTATAGGCCGAGATTTAGCATTTTATGCTGCTTTAATGTCATAATTTGTCGATCCGAACAATGACGTCATTGATCGACTCTGGAAAAGACATTTACTCTGCGTCGCCATCGTGCACAGTATATTTGAATCCAAAAGCTAGTTTATTTTTAGCCTTGTCGCGTGTCTTTTGATGTAGTACTGAAAATAAAGGTATTTAAAATAAAACTTTCAAAAAACATGTCGGCGTGTCTGTCCCACAGACAACACGTAATGCCCGGATCAGACTAGAAGACAAGTTTGCTCTTTCACGATTGCACTATGTCAGACAACTGCAATAAAATCTTGTATTCCGATACCACCGCACCGGTTATTTTACAATCACTGGGCTTTACCTTGTCAACTCAAACGCGACTGTATTATCAGGACAAAATGGGGGGAAACGTCTGTTGGTGGGCACCGGAGCTCAGGAGAGGATGTTCGTTTAAGGTTTGCTTGAGGTATGTTCCCGTACTTTTAATACGATACGGCTCGCAAGCTGGCAACAAAACGTTATGTAACCTAGCAAGCTAGTGCGAGCAGTAACGGTTGTAAGCGAACATGCTCTAAAATTTCGGTGTGGGTGAAGTAATTTAATTACAATACACTAATTGAATTTCAGTAAGTTAGCACCCATTATTTCTGTCATGTTGTAATGTTTGTTTGACCTGACTGATTAGAATACATGATATGACGAGAGCGGTGCTTTCCAACCTTTATGGAGCCAAGGAACATATTTTACAATTGGAAAGTCTCACGGCACACCAACAAACAAAAATTTCACAAAAAGTGGATACATTAATTACTGTATGTACTTCCTGCCATCTAATAGAAGACCATTCATTTGTTCTGTCTGTCACTATGCCTCACTGGCATAAATAGATGAACAAAGATGCATTATTTATTGTAAATAGAATTTTTTGAGCATTTAAGTACACAAGTATTTCCAGGAAATGAACAAGTCATTTAAATAGACACATTGCTCCATCTTGTGATCGGGTATCGTTTTTTTTAAACTCGCTGATCGGTGATCGGCCCCAAAAATCCTGATCAGAATCAGAATCAGAATCATCTTTATTTGCCAAGTATGTCCAAAACACACAAGGAATTTGTCTCCGGTAGTTGGAGCCGCTCTAGTACAACAGACAGTCAATTTACAGAACACTTTGGAGACATAAAGACATTGACAAAAAACAATTGTGCAAAAAGATGCAGAGTCCTCTAGCACTTAGAGCAGTTCGAATGACTAATATTGCAATAGTCCGGTGCAATGACCATTGTGCAAAGGGCGCTGAGACTTCAAGGAGTGTGTGCGGTTTAAAGTGACGAGTAGTGCGATCATCTGGGACAATGTTGGTTGTGCAAATGTTACAGATACTCCTCAATCAGTGTGCAAATGGAGCAGATGCTACTCTGGCATGAGTGGCCAGTATATGCAAATAGTGCAGCATGGCGAGACAACTACAGTGAGTGCACGAAGTAATACATAATTGGCCCCACAGAAATGTGACAACGAACTCAAGTCAAAAAATTGCCAGCATTGTTGTAATGGAATTGTAGGTTAGGTGTTTAAGAAGTTGATCGCAAGAGGGAAGAAGCTGTTGGAATGTCTACTAGTTCTAGTTTGCGTTGAATCGGTAGCGCCTACCTGAGGGAAGGAGCTGGAAGAGCTGGTGACCGGGGTGCAGACGGTCCGAGAGGATTTTGCACGCCCTTGTCTTAGTTCTGGCAGCGTGCAAGTCCTCAATGGTGGGTAGGGGGGTACCGACAATCCTTTCAGCAGTTTTGATTGTCCGTTGCAGTCGGAGTTTGTCCTTTTTTGTAGCAGCACCAAACCAGACTGTGATGGAAGAACACAGGACCGATTCGATGACCGCTGTGTAGAAATGTCTCAGCAGCTCCGGTGGCAGGCCGTGCTTTCTCAGAAGCCGCAGGAAGTACATCCTCTGCTGGGCCTTTTTGAGGACGGAGTTGATGTTGTTCGCCCACTTCAGGTCCTGAGAGATTGTAATTCCCAGGAACTTGAAGGTCTCGACGGTTGACACAAGGCAGCTGGACAACGTGAGGGGCAGCTGTGGCGAAGGATGCCTCCTGAAGTCCACGATCATCTCTACAGTCTTGAGCGTGTTCAGCTCCAGGTTGTGTCGGCCGCACCACAGCTCCAGCCGCTCCGCTTCCTGTCGATATGCAGACTCGTCACCGTCCTTGATGAGGCCGATGACAGTGGTGTCATCTGCAAACTTCAGGAGCTTGACAGTCGGGTTCGCTGAGGTGCAGTCGTTCGTGTAGAGAGAGAAGAGCAGCGGAGAGAGGACACAACCCTGGGGCGCCCCAGTGCTGATGCTGCGTGTGGATGAGGTGGTGACCCCCAGCCTGACCTGCTGTGTCCTGCCCGTCAGAAAGCTGTAAATCCACTGGCAGATGGCAGGTGAGACGCTGAGCTGGAGAAGCTTGGTTGAAAGGAGTTCAGGGATGATGGTGTTGAACGCTGAGCTGAAGTCCACGAACAGGATCCTCGCGTAGGTCCCTGCACTGTCGAGGTGTTCTAGGATGAAGTGCAGTCCCATGTTGACTGCATCATCCGCAGACCTGTTCGCTTGGTAGGCAAACTGCAGGGGGTCCAGCAGGGGACCTGTGACACTCTTGAGGTGGTCCAGCACGAGACGTTCAAAGGACTTCATGACCACAGATGTCAAAGCGACAGGCCTGTAGTCATTCAGACCAGAGATTGCAGGTTTCTTGGGGACTGGAATGATGGTGGAGCGTTTGAAGCAGGATGGAACTTCGCACATTTCCAAAGATCTGTTAAAGATCTGTTCATGGATGGTTAACGCAGAAGTCAGAGGTGTGGTTGTGGTCGCGGGTGCGGCCGGGTGGGTGTGTGGAGTGAAACTGTCCTTTTCAAATCTGCAATAGAAGGTATTCAAGTCGTTGGCTAGTGTGCTATTGTTCTCAGCTTGGGGGGATCGTCGCTTGTAATTAGTCAGCGATTGGAATGCATGCCAGACTGATTTCGAGTCGTTCGCTCTAAACTGTTTTTCCAACTTTGCTGCATAGATCCTCTTTGCAATGTTAATTTCTTTAGTAAGCTGGTTTCTAGCTCGATTATACAGGGCCCTGTCCCCGCTCTGATATGCATCTTCCTTAGCTTGGCGAAGCTGCTTAAGTTTAGCAGTGAACCACGGCTTGTTGTTGTTGAATGTCCGAAATGATTTTGTTGGTACACAAACCTCTTCACAGAAACTGATATAGGATGTGACAGTGTCCGTATATTCATCCAGGCTGCCAGCTGAATTTTCAAAGACACTCCAGTCTGTGCAGTCTAAACAGCTTTGAAGTTCCATCTTTGCTTCATTGGTCCACTTTTTGACTGTTTTCACTGTAGGCTTCGCACATTTAAGTTCTTGCTTGTACGTCGGTATTAAGTGAATTAAGCAGTGATCAGACGAGCCCAGGGCTGCACGAGGTATAGCACGGTATGCGTTTTTTACCGTAGTGTAGCAGTGGTCTAAAGTATTATTTTCCCTGGTAGGACAGTCGATGTGCTGCTTGTATTTAGGGAGTTCGTGGTTGAGTTTAGCTTTGTTAAAGTCCCCGAGAATAATGAGGGGTGTGTCAGGGTGTTTTTTTTCAATTTCGTTGACTTGTTCGGCGAGCGTTAGCAATGCGGCGCTCGTGTTAGCTTGCGGTGTAATATAGACTCCAGCCAGTATAAACGATGCAAACTCACGTGGCGAGTAAAATGGTTTACAGTTCAGAAACAGCGACTCCAAATGCGGGCTGCAGTGTGTGCTGAGCACCGTGACGTCCGTACACCATTTTTCGTTTATATGGAGGCATATCCCGCCGCCCTTCGTTTTTCCCGATGATTCCATGTCGCGGTCCGCTCGATGAATGTTGAAGCCGGGAAGCGTGACGGCGCCATCGGGTACAGCGTCGCAAAGCCAGGTCTCCGTGAAGCACATGGCCGCGGAACGTCCGAAGTCTTTACTGGTCTTTAACAGAAGATGAAGCTCGTCCATTTTGTTGGGTAGGGAGCGTACATTCGCGAGGTGGATCGACGGGAACGCCAATCTGTGTCCTCTCTTGCGGAGTTTCACCTGAATTCCGGCTCGTTTTCCTCTGTGGCGCCGCTTCCGCATCCATGCGCCGAAAACCGCGGACGCCGCTCCGGTGAGTAACTCGGGGAAAAAACTGAGCGGATTTTCGAAAGTTGGTGACAGAAAGTCCGGAGTAGCCTCCTTGATGGTTAGCAGGTCTCCCCTTGTGTAAGTGAGTCGTGTAAGGTCTCCAAAGACGGACGAAAAACACAAAAACAAAGACAATAGGATTCAAACCACTGCCTGTAACTAGTATAACGTGGAGAGTTTTACTCTAAAATGCAAGAAAATGTACTTGGAAAGCATCCTTTGTGAAGTTATGAGTCAAAATAAAAAAAGTGTACAGCAGGCGCTGGGAAGGATTTTTCAGCAATAAAAACTGCAAATGCTTGTAAAACTCCAACCAAAGCTTTGGGATTCAAACCACTGCCTGTAACTAGTATAACGGGGAGAGTTCTACTCTAAAAAGCAAGAGACTTTACTGGGAAATCATCCTTTGTGAAGTTATGAGTGAAAATAAAAAAAGTGTACAGCAGGCGCCGGGAAGCATTTTTAAGCAATAAAAACTGCAAATGTGTGTAAAACTCCAACCAAAGCTTTGCGATTCAAACCACAGCCTGTAAATAGTATAAAGGGGAGAGTTCTCCTCTAAAAAGCAAGAGACTTTACTGGGAAAGCATCCTTTGTGAAGTTATGAGTGAAAATAAAAACGTGTACAGCAGGCGCTGGGAAGCATTTTTAAGCAATAAAAACAGCAAATGTGTGTAAAACTCCAACCAAAGCTTTGGGATTCAAACCACTGCCTGTAACTAGTATAAAGGGGAGAGTTCTACTCTAAAATGCAAGAGAATTTACTTGGAAATCATCCTTTGTGAAGTTTTGAGTCAAAATAAAAAATTTGTACAGTCGGCGCTGGGAAGCATTTTTAAGCAATAAAAACAGCAAATGTGTGTAAAACTCCAACCAAAGCTTTGGGATTCAAACCACTGCCTGTAACTAGTATCAAGGGGAGAGTTCTACTCTAAAATGCAAGAGAATTTACTGGGAAAGCATCCTTTGTGAAGTTATGAGTTACAATAAAAAAAGTGTACAGCAGAGGGAGCTGGGAAGCATTTTTAAGCAATAAAAACAGCAAATGTATGTAAAAATCTAACCAAAGCTTTGGGATTCAAACCACTGCCTGTAACTAGTATAAAGGGTAGAGTTCTACTCTAAAAAGCAAGAGAATTTACTGGGTAAGCATCCTTTTTGAAGTTATGAGTCAAAATAAAAAAAGTGTACAGCAGGCAATGGGAAGAATTCTTAAAGCAATAAAAACAGCAAATGTGTGTAAAACTCCAACCAAAGCTTTGGGATTCAAACCACAGCCTGTAACTAGTATAAACGGGAGAGTTCTACTCGAAAAAGCAAGAGAATTTACTGGGAAAGCATCCTTTGTGAAGTTATGAGTTACAATAAAAAAAAGTGACCAGCAGAGGGAGCTGGGAAGCATTTTTCAGCAATAAAAACTGCAAATGTGTGTAAAACTCCAACCAAAGCTTTGGGATTCAAACCACTGCCTGTAACTAGTATAACGTGGAGAGTTTTACTCTAAAATGCAAGAAAATGTACTTGGAAAGCATCCTTTGTGAAGTTATGAGTCAAAATAAATAAAGTGTACAGCAGGCGCTGGGAAGGATTTTTCAGCAATAAAAACTGCAAATGCTTGTAAAACTCCAACCAAAGCTTTGGGATTCAAACCACTGCCTGTAACTAGTATAACGGGGAGAGTTCTACTCTAAAAAGCAAGAGACTTTACTGGGAAATCATCCTTTGTGAAGTTATGAGTGAAAATAAAAAAAGTGTACAGCAGGCGCCGGGAAGCATTTTTAAGCAATAAAAACTGCAAATGTGTGTAAAACTCCAACCAAAGCTTTGGGATTCAAACCACTGCCTGTAACGAGTATAAAGGGGAGAGTTCTACTCGAAAAGGCAAGAGACTTTACTTGTAAAGCATCCTTTGTGAAGTTATCAGTCAAAATTAAAAAAAAGTGTACAGCAGGTGCTGGGAAGCCTTTTTAAGCAATAAAAACTGCAAATGTGTGTAAAACTCCAACCAAAGCTCTGGGATTCAAACTACTGCCTGTAACTAGTATAAAGGGGAGAGTTTTACTCTAAAATGCAAGAGAATGTACTTGGAAAGCATCCTTTGTGAATTTAAAAGTGAAAATAAAAAAAGTGTATAGCAGGCGCTGCGAAGCATTTTTAAGCAATAAAAACAGCAAATGTGTGTCAAACTCCAACCAAAGCTTTGGGATTAAAACCAGTGCCTGTAACTAGTATAAAGCGGAGAGTTGTACTCGAAAAGGCAAGAGAATTTACTGGGAAAGCATCCTTTGTGAAGTTATGTGTTAAAATAAAAAAAGTGTACAGCAGGTGCTGGGAAGCATTTTTAAGCAATAAAAACTGCAAATGTTTGTAAAACTCCAACCAAAGCTTTGGGATTCAAACCACTGCCTGTAACAAGTATGAAGGGGAGAGTTTTATTCTCAAAAGCAAAATAATTTACTGGGAAAGCATCGTTTGTGAAGTTATGAGTTACAATAAAAAAAGTGTACAGCAGAGGGAGCTGGGAAGCATTTTTAAGCAATAAAAACAGCAAATGTGTGTAAAACTCCAACCAAAGCTTTGGGATTCAAACCACTTCCTGTAACTAGTATCAAGGGGAGAGTTCTACTCTAAAAAGCAAGAGAATTTACTGGGAAAGCATCCTTTGTGAAGTTATGAGTCAAAATAAAAAAAGTGTACAGCAGGCACTGGGAAGCATTTTTAAGCAATAAAAACTGCAAATGTTTGTAAAACTCCAACCAAAGTTTTTGGATTCAAACCACGGCCTGTAAATAGTATAAAGGGGAGAGTTCTACTCTAAAAAGCAAGAGACTTTACTGGGAAAGCATCCTTTGTGAAGTTATGAGTGAAAATAAAAACGTGTACAGCAGGCGCTGGGAAGCATTTTTAAGCAATAAAAACAGCAAATGTGTGTAAAACTCCAACCAAAGCTTTGGGATTCAAACCACTGCCTGTAACTAGTATAAAGGGGAGAGTTCTACTCTAAAATGCAAGAGAATTTACTTGGAAATCATCCTTTGTGACGTTTTGAGTCAAAATAAAAAATTTGTACAGTCGGCGCTGGGAAGCATTTTTAAGCAATAAAAACAGCAAATGTGTGTAAAACTCCAACCAAAGCTTTGGGATTCCAACCACTGCCTGTAACTAGTATAAACGGGAGAGTTCTCCTCGAAAAAGCAAGAGAATTTACTGGGAAAGCATCCTTTGTGAAGTTATGAGTCAAAATAAAAAAAGTGTACAGCAGGCGCTGGGAAGCATTTTTAAGCAATAAAAACAGCAAATGTGTGTAAAACTCCAACCAAAGCTTTGGAGTTCAAACCACTGCCTATAACAAGTATAAAGGGGAGAGTTTTACTCTAAAATGCACGAGACTTTACTGGGAAAGCATCCTTTGTGAAGTTATGAGTTACAATAAAAAAAAGTGTACAGCAGGCGCTGGGAAGCATTTTTAAGCAATAAAAACTGCAAATGTGTGTAAAACTCCAACCAAAGCTTTGGGATTCAAACCACTGCCTGGAACTAGTATAAAGGGGAGAGTTTTTCTCTAAAAAGTAAGATCATTTACTGGGAAAGCATCTTTAGTGATGTTATGAGTTACAATAAAAAAAGTGTACAGCAGAGGGAGCTGGGAAGCATTTTTAAGCGATAAAAACTGCAAATGTGTGTAAAACTCAAACCAACGCTTTGGGATTCAAACCACTGCCTGGAACTAGTATAAAGCGGAGAGTTCTACTCTAAAATGCAAGAGAATTTACTTGGAAACCATCCTTTGTGAAGTTTTGAGTCAAAATAAAAAATTTGTACAGTCGGCGCTGGGAAGCATTTTTAAGCAATAAAAACAGCAAATGTGTGTAAAACTCCAACCAAAGCTTTGGGATTCAAACCACTGCCTGTAACTAGTATCAAGGGGAGAGTTCTACTCTAAAAAGCAAGAGAATTTACTGGGAAAGCATCCTTTGTGAAGTTATGAGTCAAAATAAAAAAAGTGTACTGCAGGCGCTGGGAAGCATTTTTAAGCGATAAAAACAGTAAATGTGTGTCAAACTCCAACCAAAGCTTTGGGTTTCAAACCACTGCCTGTAACTAGTATAAAGGGGAGAGTTCTACTCGAAAAGGCAAGAGACTTTACTTGGAAATCATCCTTTGTGAAGTTTTGAGTCAAAATAAAAAATGTGTACAGTCGGCGCTGGGAAGCATTTTTAAGCAACAAAAACAGCAAATGTGTGTAAAACTCCAACCAAAGCTTTGGGATTCAAACCACTGCCTGTAACTCGTATAAAGAGGAGAGTTCTACTCGAAAAAGCAAGAGAATTTACTGGGAAAGCATACTTTGTGAAGTTATGAGTCCAAATAAAAAAGTGTACAGCATCGCTGGGAAGCATTTTTAAGCGAAATAAAATGCAAATGTGTGTAAAACTCACAAACCACAACCTGTAACAAGGATAAAGGGGAGGGTTTTACTCTAAAAAGCAAGAGAATTTACTGGGAAAGCATCCTTTGTGAGGTTTTGAGTTACAATAAAAAAGTGTACAGGAGAGGGAGCTCGGAAGCCTTTTTAAGCAATAAAAACTGCAAATGTGTGTAAAACTTCAACCAAAGCTTTGGGATTCAAACCAGTGCCTGTAACTCGTATAAAGGGGAGAGTTTTACTCTCAAAAGCAAGAGAATTTACTGGGAAAGCATCCTTTGTGAAGTTATGAGTTAAAATAAAAAAAGTGTACAGCAGAGGGAGCTGGGGAGCATTTTTAAGCAATAAAATCAGCAAATGTGTGTAAAACTCAAACCAAAGCTTTAGGATTCAAACCACTGCCTGTAACTAGTATAAAGGGGAGAGTTTTACTCTAAAAATCAATTTAATTTACTGGTAAAGCATGCTTTGTGAAGTTATGAGTTACAATAAAACAAAGTGTACAGCAGGCGCTGGGAAGCATTTTTAAGCGATAAAAACTGCAAATGTGAGTAAAACTCCAACCAAAGCTTTGTGATTCAAACGACTGCCTGTAACTCGTATAAAGGGGAGAGTTTTACTCAAAAAAGCAAGAGAATTTATTGGGAAAGCATCCTTTGTGAAGTTATAAGTGAAAATAAAAAAAGTGTACAGCAGACGCTAGGAAGCATTTTTAAGCAATAAAAACAGCAAATGTGTGTAAAACTCCAACCAAAGCTTTGGGATTCAAACCACTGCTTGTAACTCGGATAAAGGGGAGAGTTTTACTCTAAAAAGCAAGAGACTTTACTGGGAAAGCATCCTTTGTGAATTTAAAAGTGAAAATAAAAAAAGTGTACAGCAGGCGCTGCGAAGCATTTTTAAGCAATAAAAACAGCAAATGTGTGTCAAACTCCAACCAAAGCTTTGGGATTAAAACCAGTGCCTGTAACTAGTATAAAGGGGAGAGTTCTACTCGAAAAGGCAAGAGAATTTACTGGGTAAGCATCCTTTGTGAAGTTATGTGTTAAAATAAAAAAAGTGTACAGCAGGTGCTGGGAAGCATTTTTAAGCAATAAAAACTGCAAATGTTTGTAAAACTCCAACCAAAGCTTTGGGATTCAAACCACTGCATGTAACTAGTATGAAGGGGAGAGTTTTATTCTCAAAAGCAAGAGAATTTACTGGGAAAGCATCCTTTGTGAAGTTATGAGTTACAATAAAATAAGTGTACAGCAGAGGGAGCTGGGGAGCATTTTTAAGCAATAAAATCAGCAAATATGTGTAAAACTCCAACCAAAGCTTTGGGATTCAAACCACTGCCTGTAACGAGTATAAAGGGGAGAGTTTTACTCTAAAATGCAAGAGAATTTACTTGGAAAGCATCATTTGTGAAGTTATGTGTTACAATAAAAAAAGTGTTCAGCAGGTGCTGGGAAGCATTTTTAAGCGATAAAAACTGCAAATGTGTGTAAAACTCCAACCAAAGCTTTGGGATCAAACCACTGCCTGTAACTAGTATAGAGGGGAGAGTTTTACTTGAAAAAGCAAGAGAATTTACCGGAAAAGCATCCTTAGTGAAATTATGAGTTACAATAAAAAAAGTGTTCAGCAGAGGGAGCTGGGAAGCATTTTTAAGCAATAGAAACTGCAAATGTGTGTAAAACTCCAACCAAAGCTTTGGGATTCAAACCACTGCCTGTAACTAGAATAAAGGGGAGAGTTTTATTCGAAAAACGAAGATACTTTACTGGGAAAGCATCCTTTGTGAAGTAATGAGTGAAAATAAAAAAAAGTGTACAGCAGGCGCTGGGAAGCATTTTCAAGCAATAAAAACAGCAAATGTGTGTAAAACTCCAACCAAAGCTTTGGGGTTCAAACCACTGCCTGTAACAAGTATAAAGGGGAGAGTTTTACTCTAAAATGCACGAGACTTTACTGGGAAAGCATCCTTTGTGAAGTTATGAGTTACAATAAAAAAAAAGTGTACAGCAGGCGCTGGGAAGCATTTTTAAGCAATAAAAACTGCAAATGTGTGTAAAACTCCTACCAAAGCTTTGTGATTCAAACGACTGCCTGTAACTCGTATAAAGGGGAGAGTTTTACTCAAAAAAGCAAGAGAATTTATTGGGAAAGCATCCTTTGTGAAGTTATAAGTGAAAATAAAAAAAGTGTACAGCAGACGCTAGGAAGCATTTTTAAGCAATAAAAACAGCAAATGTGTGTAAAACTCCAACCAAAGCTTTGGGATTCAAACCACTGCTTGTAACTCGGATAAAGGGGAGAGTTTTACCCTAAAAAGCAAGAGACTTTACTGGGAAAGCATCCTTTGTGAATTTAAAAGTGAATATAAAAAAAGTGTACAGCAGGCGCTGCGAAGCCTTTTTAAGCAATAAAAACAGCAAATGTGTGTCAAACTCCAACCAAAGCTTTGGGATTAAAACCAGTGCCTGTAACTAGTATAAAGGGGAGAGTTCTACTCGAAAAGGCAAGAGAATTTACTGGGAAAGCATCCTTTGTGAAGTTATGTGTTAAAATAAAAAAAGTGTACAGCAGGTGCTGGGAAGCATTTTTAAGCAATAAAAACTGCAAATGTTTGTAAAACTCCAACCAAAGCTTTGGGATTCAAACCACTGCCTGTAACTAGTATGAAGGGGAGAGTTTTATTCTCAAAAGCAAGAGAATTTACTGGGAAAGCATCCTTTGTGAAGTTATGAGTTACAATAAAATAAGTGTACAGAAATGGGAGCTAGGAAGCATTTTTAAGCAATAAAAACAGCAAATGTGTGTAAAACTCCAACCAAAGCTTTGGGATTAAAACCACTGCTTGTAACTCGGATAAAGGGGAGAGTTTTACTCTAAAAAGCAAGAGACTTTACTGGGAAAGCATCCTTTGTGAATTTAAAAGTGAAAATAAAAAAAGTGTACAGCAGGCGCTGCGAAGCATTTTTAAGCAATAAAAACAGCAAATGTGTGTCAAACTCCAACCAAAGCTTTGGGATTAAAACCAGTGCCTGTAACTAGTATAAAGGGGAGAGTTCTACTCGAAAAGGCAAGAGAATTTACTGGGTAAGCATCCTTTGTGAAGTTATGTGTTAAAATAAAAAAAGTGTACAGCAGGTGCTGGGAAGCATTTTTAAGCAATAAAAACTGCAAATGTTTGTAAAACTCCAACCAAAGCTTTGGGATTCAAACCACTGCATGTAACTAGTATGAAGGGGAGAGTTTTATTCTCAAAAGCAAGAGAATTTACTGGGAAAGCATCCTTTGTGAAGTTATGAGTTACAATAAAATAAGTGTACAGCAGAGGGAGCTGGGGAGCATTTTTAAGCAATAAAATCAGCAAATATGTGTAAAACTCCAACCAAAGCTTTGGGATTCAAACCACTGCCTGTAACGAGTATAAAGGGGAGAGTTTTACTCTAAAATGCAAGAGAATTTACTTGGAAAGCATCATTTGTGAAGTTATGTGTTACAATAAAAAAAGTGTTCAGCAGGTGCTGGGAAGCATTTTTAAGCGATAAAAACTGCAAATGTGTGTAAAACTCCAACCAAAGCTTTGGGATCAAACCACTGCCTGTAACTAGTATAGAGGGGAGAGTTTTACTCGAAAAAGCAAGAGAATTTACCGGAAAAGCATCCTTAGTGAAATTATGAGTTACAATAAAAAAAGTGTTCAGCAGAGGGAGCTGGGAAGCATTTTTAAGCAATAGAAACTGCAAATGTGTGTAAAACTCCAACCAAAGCTTTGGGATTCAAACCACTGCCTGTAACTAGAATAAAGGGGAGAGTTTTATTCGAAAAACGAAGATACTTTACTGGGAAAGCATCCTTTGTGAAGTAATGAGTGAAAATAAAAAAAAGTGTACAGCAGGCGCTGGGAAGCATTTTTAAGCAATAAAAACAGCAAATGTGTGTAAAACTCCAACCAAAGCTTTGGGGTTCAAACCACTGCCTGTAACAAGTATAAAGGGGAGAGTTTTACTCTAAAATGCACGAGACTTTACTGGGAAAGCATCCTTTGTGAAGTTATGAGTTACAATAAAAAAAAAGTGTACAGCAGGCGCTGGGAAGCATTTTTAAGCAATAAAAACTGCAAATGTGTGTAAAACTCCTACCAAAGCTTTGTGATTCAAACGACTGCCTGTAACTCGTATAAAGGGGAGAGTTTTACTCAAAAAAGCAAGAGAATTTATTGGGAAAGCATCCTTTGTGAAGTTATAAGTGAAAATAAAAAAAGTGTACAGCAGACGCTAGGAAGCATTTTTAAGCAATAAAAACAGCAAATGTGTGTAAAACTCCAACCAAAGCTTTGGGATTCAAACCACTGCTTGTAACTCGGATAAAGGGGAGAGTTTTACCCTAAAAAGCAAGAGACTTTACTGGGAAAGCATCCTTTGTGAATTTAAAAGTGAATATAAAAAAAGTGTACAGCAGGCGCTGCGAAGCATTTTTAAGCAATAAAAACAGCAAATGTGTGTCAAACTCCAACCAAAGCTTTGGGATTAAAACCAGTGCCTGTAACTAGTATAAAGGGGAGAGTTCTACTCGAAAAGGCAAGAGAATTTACTGGGAAAGCATCCTTTGTGAAGTTATGTGTTAAAATAAAAAAAGTGTACAGCAGGTGCTGGGAAGCATTTTTAAGCAATAAAAACTGCAAATGTTTGTAAAACTCCAACCAAAGCTTTGGGATTCAAACCACTGCCTGTAACTAGTATGAAGGGGAGAGTTTTATTCTCAAAAGCAAGAGAATTTACTGGGAAAGCATCCTTTGTGAAGTTATGAGTTACAATAAAATAAGTGTACAGCAATGGGAGCTGGGGAGCATTTTTAAGCAATAAAATCAGCAAATATGTGTAAAACTCCAACCAAAGCTTTGGGATTAAAACCAGTGCCTGTAACTAGTATAAAGGGGAGAGTTCTACTCGAAAAGGCAAGAGAATTTACTGGGAAAGCATCCTTTGTGAAGTTATGTGTTAAAATAAAAAAAGTGTACAGCAGGTGCTGGGAAGCATTTTTAAGCAATAAAAACTGCAAATGTTTGTAAAACTCCAACCAAAGCTTTGGGATTCAAACCACTGCCTGTAACTAGTATGAAGGGGAGAGTTTTATTCTCAAAAGCAAGAGAATTTACTGGGAAAGCATCCTTTGTGAAGTTATGAGTTACAATAAAATAAGTGTACAGCAATGGGAGCTGGGGAGCATTTTTAAGCAATAAAATCAGCAAATATGTGTAAAACTCCAACCAAAGCTTTGGGATTCAAACCACTGCCTGTAACTTGTATAAAGGGGAGAGTTCTACTCTGAAAAGCAAGAGACTTTACTGGGAAAGCAACCTCAGTGAAGTTATGAGTGAAAATAAAAAAAAGTGTACAGCAGGCGCTGGGAAGCATTTTTAAGCAATAAAAACAGCAAATGTGTGTAAAACTCCAACCAAAGCTTTGGGATTCAAACCACTGCTTGTAACTCGGATAAAGGGGAGAGTTTTACGCTAAAAAGCAAGAGAATTTACTGGGAAAGCATCCTTTGTGAATTTAAAAGTGAAAATAAAAAAAGTGTACAGCAGGCGCTGCGAAGCATTTTTAAGCAATAAAAATAGCAAATGTGTGTCAAACTCCAACCAAAGCTTTGGGATTAAAACCACAGCCTGTAACTAGTATAAAGGGGAGAGTTCTACTCGAAAAAACAAGAGAATTTACTGGGAAAGCATCCTTTGTGAAGTTATGAGTCAAAATAAAAAAGTGTGCAGCAGGCGCTGGGAAGCATTTTTAAGCGATATAAAATGCAAATGTGTGTAAAACTCACAAACCACAACCTGTAACAAGGATAAAGGGGAGGGTTTTACTCTAAAAAGCAAGAGAATTTACTGGGAAAGCATCCTTTGTGAAGTTATGAGTTAAAATAAAAAAAGTGTACAGCAGAGGGAGCTGGGGAGCATTTTTAAGCAATAAAATCAGCAAATGTGTGTAAACCTCCAACCAAAGCTTTAGGATTCAAACCACTGCCTGTAACTAATATAAAGGGGAGAGTTTTACTCTAAAAATCAAGATAATTTACTGGTAAAGCATGCTTTGTGAAGTTATGAGTTACAATAAAACAAAGTGTACAGCAGGCGCTGGGAAGCATTTTTAAGCGATAAAAAATGCAAATGTGTGTAAAACTCACAAACCACAACCTGTAACAAGGATAAAGGGGAGAGTTTTACTCAAAAAAGCAAGAGAATTTACTTGGAAATCATCCTTTGTGCAGTTATGAGATCCAATCAAAAACGTGTTCAGCAGAGGGAGCTGGGAAGCATTTTTAAGCAATAAAAACTGCAAATGTGTGTAAAACTCCAACCAAAGCTTTGGGATTCAAACCACTGCCTGTATTTCGTATAAAGGGGAGAGTTTTACTCTCAAAAGCAAGAGACTTTAATGGGAAACCATCCTTTGTGAAGTTATGAGTTACGATAAAAAAAAGTGTACAGCACAGGGAGTCGGGAAGCATTTTAAAGCAATAAAAACTGCAAATGTGTGTAAAACTCCAAGCAAATCTTTGGGATTCTAACCACAGCCTGTAACTCGAATAAAGGGGAGATTTTTACTCTCAAAAGCAAGAGACTTTAATGGGGAAGCATCCTTTGTGAAGTTATGAGTGAAAATGAAAAAAGTGTACAGCAGGTGCTTTGAAGCATTTGTCAGCAATAAAAACAGCAAATGTGTGTAAAACTCCAACCAAAGCTTTGGGATTCAAATCCACTGCCTGTAACTAGTATAAAGAGGAGAGTTATATTCGACAAAGCAAGATAATTTACTGGGAAAGCATCCTTTGTGAAGTTATGAGTTACAATCAAAAAAAGTGTACAGCAGAGGGAGCTGGGAAGCATTTTTAAGCAATAAAAACTGCAAATGTGTGTAAAACTCCAACCACAGCTTTGGGATTCAAACCACTGCCTGTAACTAGTATAAAGGGGAGGGTTTTACTCTAAAATGCAAGAGAATTTACTTGGAAATCATCCTTTGTGAAGTTTTGAGTCAAAATAAAAAATGTGTACAGTCGGCGCTGGGAAGCATTTTTAAGCAACAAAAACAGCAAATGTGTGTAAAACTCCAACCATAGCTTTGGGATTCAAACCACTGCCTGTAACTAGTATAAAGGGGAGAGTTCTACTCGAAAAAGCAAGAGAATTTACTGGGAAAGCATCCTTTGTGAAGTTATGAGTCAAAATAAAAAAGTGTACAGCAGGTGCTGGGAAGCATTTTTAAGCGATATAAAATGCAAATGTGTATAAAACTCACAAACAACAACCTGTAACAAGGATAAAGGGGAGGGTTTTACTCTAAAAAGCAAGAGAATTTACTGGGAAAGCATCCTTTGTGAAGTTTTGAGTTACAATAAAAAAGTGTACAGGAGAGGGAGCTCGGAAGCCTTTTTAATCAACAAAAACTGCAAATGTATGTAAAACTCCAACCAAAGCTTTGGGATTCAAACCACTGCCTGTAACGAGTATAAAGGGGAGAGTTTTTCTCCAAAAAGCAAGAGAATTTACTGGGAAAGCATCCTTTGTAAAGTTAGAAGTTACAATAAAAAAAGTGTACAGCAGAGGGAGCTGGGGAGCATTTTTAAGCAATAAAATCAGCAAATGTGTGTAAAACTCCAACCAAAGCTTTAGGATTCAAACCACTGTCTGTAACTAGTATGAAGGGGAGAGTTTTACTCTAAGAAGCAAGAGAATTTACCAGGAAAGCATCCTCAGTGAAGTTATGAGTTACAATAAAAAAAGTGGACAGTAGAGGGAGCTGGGAAGCATTATTTAGCAATAAAAACTGCAAATGTGTTTAAAACTCAAACCAAAGCTTTGGGATTCAAACCACTGCCTGTAACTAGTATAAAGGGGAGAGTTTTTCTCTAAAAAGCAAGATAATTAATTGGGAAAGCATCCTTTGTGAAGTTATGAGTCACAATAAAAAAAGGTGTACAGCAGAGGGAGCTGGGAAGCATTTTTAAGCAATAAAAACTGCAAATGTGTGTAAAACTCCAACCAAAGCTTTGGGATTCAAACCACTGCCTGTAACTAGTATAAAGGGGAGAGTTTTACTCTAAAAAGCAAGAGAATTTACCGGGAAAGCATCTTTAGTGAAGTTATGAGTTATAATAAAAATAAGTGTACAGCAGGCGCTGGGAAGCATTTTTAAGCGATAAAAACTGCAAATGTGTGTAAAACTCCAACCAAAGCTTTGGGATTCAAACCACTGCCTGTAACTAGTATAAAGGGGAGAGTTTTACTCTAAAAAGCAAGATAATTTCCAGAGAAAGCATCCTTTGTGAAGTTATGAGTAAAAAAAAAAAAAGTGTACAGCAGACGCTGGGAAGCATTTTTAAGCAATAAAAACTGCAAATGTGTATAAAACTCCAACCAAAGCTTTGGGATTCAAACCACTGCCTGTCAATAGTATGCAGGGGAGAGTTCTAATTTAAAAAGCAAGAGACTTTAATGGGAAAGCATCCTTCGTGAAGTTATGAGTCAAAACAAAAAAAGTGTACAGCAGGCTCTGGTAAGTATTTTTTAAGCGATAAAAACTGCAAATGTGTGTAAAACTCACAAACCACAACCTGTAACTAGTATAAAGGGGAGAGTTTAACTCTAAAAAGCAAGAGAATTTACTGGGAAAGCATCGTTTGTGAAGTTCTGAGTCAAAATATAAAAAGTGTACAGCAGGCGCTGGGAAGCATTTTTAAGCAATAAAAACTGCAAATGTGTGTAAAACTCCAACCAAAGCTTTGGGATTCAAACCACTGCCTGGAACTAGTATAAAGGGGAGAGTTTTACTCTAAAATGCAAGAGAACTTACTTGGAAAGCATCCTTTGGGAAGTTATGAGTCAAAATAAAAAAGGTGTACAGCAGGCGCTGGGAAGCATTTTTAGGCAATAAAAACTGCAAATGTGTGTAAAACTCACAAACCACAACCTGGAACTAGTATCAAGGGGATAGTTTTACTCTAAAAAGCAAGAGAATTTACTGGGAAAGCATCCTTTGTGAAGTTCTGAGTCAAAATAAAAAAAGTTTACAAAGGCGCTGGGAAGCATTTTTCAGCAATAAAAACTGCAAATGTGTGTAAAACTCCAACCAAAGCTTTGGGATTCAAACCACAACCTGCAACTAGTATAAAGCGGAGTTTTATACGATAAAAACAAGAGAATTTACTGGGAAAGCATCCTTTGTGAAGTAATGAGTCAAAATAAATAAAGTGTACAGCAGCCGCTGGGGAGCATTTTTAAGAGATAAAAACTGAAAATGTGTGTAACACTCAAACCAAAGCTTTGGTATTCAAACCACTGCCTGTAACTAGTATAAAGGGGAGAGTTCTACTCTAAAAAGCAAGAGAATTTACTGGGAAAGCATCCTTTGTGAAGTTCTGAGTCAAAATATAAAAAGTCTACAGCAGGCGCTGGGAAGCATTTTTAAGCAATAAAAACTGGAAATGTGTGTAAAACTTACAAACCACAACCTGTAACTTGTATAAAGGGGAGGGTTTTACTCTAAAAAGCAAGAGAATTTACCGGGAAAGCATCCTTAGTGAAGTTATGAGTGACAATAAAAAAAGTGGACAGCAGAGGGAGCTGGTAAGCATTTTTAAGCGATAAAAACTGCAAATGTGTGTAAAACTCACAAACCAAAACCTGTAACTCGTCTAAAGGGGAGAGTTTTACTCTAAAAAGCAAGAGAATTTACCGGGAAAGCATCCTTAGTGAAGTTATGAGTGACAATAAAAAAAGTGGACAGCAGAGGGAGCTGGTAAGCATTTTTAAGCGATAAAAACTGCAAATGTATCTAAAACTCCAACCAAAGCTTTGGGATTCAAACCACCGCTTGTAACTAGTATAAAGGGGAGAGTTTTACTCTAAAAAGCAAGAGACTTTACGGGGAAAGCATCCTTTGTGAAGTTATGAGTGAAAATAAAAAAAGTGTACAGCAGGCGCTGGGAAGCATTTTTAAGCAATAAAAACTGCAAATGTGTGTAAAACTCCAACCAAAGCTTTGGGATTCAAACCACGTCCTGTAACTAGTATAAAGGGGAGAGTTTCACTCTAAAAAGCAAGAGACTTTACGGGGAAATCATCCTTTGTGAAGTTATGAGTGAAAATAAAAAAAGTGTACAGCAGGCGCTGGGAAGCATTTTTAAGAAATAAAAACTGCAAATTTTTGTAAAACTCCTACCAAAGCTTTGGGGTTCAAACCACTGCCTGTAACTAGTATAATGGGGAGAGTTTTACTCTAAAATGCAAGAGACTTTACTGGGAAAGCATCCTTTGTAAAGTTATTTGTTACAATAAAAACAAGTGTACAGCAGAGGGAGCTGGGAAGCATTTTGTAAGCAATAAAAACAGCAAATGTATGTAAATATCTAACCAAAGCTTTGGGATTCAAACCACTGCCTGTAACTAGTATAAAGGGGAGAGTTTTACTCTTAAATGCAAGAGAATTTACTTGGAAAGCATCCTTTGTGAAGTTATGAGTCAAAATAAAAAAAGTGTACAGCAGGCGCTGGGAAGCATTTTTAAGCAATAAAAACTGCAAATTTTTGTAAAACTCCTACCAAAGCTTTGGGATTAAAACCACTGCCTGTAACTAGTATAAAGGGGAGAGTTTTACTCTAAAAAGCAAGAGAATTTACTCAGGAAAGCATCCTTTGTGAAGTTATGAGTTACAATAAAAAAAGTGTACAGCAGAGGGAGCTGGGAAGCATTTTTAAGCAATAAAAACTGCAAATGTGTGTAAAACTCCAACCAAAGCTTTGGGATTCAAACCACTGCCTGTAACTCGTATAAAGGGGAGAGTTTTACTCTAAAAAGCAAGAGAATTTACTGGGAAAGCATCCTTTGTGAAGTTATGAAGTGAAAATAAAAAAAGTGTACAGCAGGCGCTGCGAAGCATTTTTAAGCAATAAAAACTGCAAATGTGTGTAAAACTCCAACCAAAGCTTTGGGATTAAAACCACTGCCTGTAACTAGTATAAAGGGGAGAGTTTTACTCTAAAAAGGCAAGAGAATTTACTGGGAAAGCATCCTTTGTGAAGTTATGAGTTAAAATAAAAAAAGTGTACAGCAGGCGCTGGGAAGCATTTTTAAGCAATAAAAACTGCAAATGTGTGTAAAACTCCAACCAAAGCTTTGGGATTCAAACCACTGCCTGTAACTAGTATAAAGGGGAGAGTTATACTCTAAAAAGCAAGAGACTTTACTGGGAAAGCATCCTTTGTGAAGTTATGAAGTACAATAAAAAAAGTGTACAGCAGAGGCGCTGGGAAGCATTTTTAAGCGATAAAAACAGCAAATGTGTGTAAAACTCCAACCAAAGCTTTGGGATTCAAACCACTGCCTGTAACTAGTATAACGGGGGGAGTTATACTCTAAAAAGCAAGAGACTTTACTGGGAAAGCATCCTTTGTGAAATTATGAGTTACAATAAAAAAAGTGTACAGCAGAGGGAGCTGGGGAGCATTTTTAAGTAATAAAAACAGCAAATGTGTGTAAAACTCCAACCAAAGCTTTGGGATTCAAACCACTGCCTGTAACTAGTATAAAGGGGAGAGTTCTCTTCGAAAAAGCAAGAGAATTTACTGGGAAAGCATCCTTTGTGAAGTTATCAGTGAAAATAAAAAAAGTGTACAGCAGGGCGCTGGGAAGCATTTCTAAGCAATAAAAACAGCAAATGTGTGTAAAACTCCAACCAAAGCTTTGGGATTCAAATCACTGCCTGTAACTAGTGTAAAGGGGAGAGTTTATACTCTTAAAATGCAAGAGAATTTACTTGGAAAGCATCCTTTGTGAAAGTTATGAGTACAAATAAAAAAAGTGTACAGCAGAGGGAGCTGGGGAGCATTTTTAAGTAATAAAAACATGCAAATGTGTGTAAAACTCCAACCAAAGCTTTGGGATTCAAACCACTGCCTGTAACTAGTATAAAGGGGAGAGTTATCTTCGAAAAAGCAAGAGAATTTACTGGGAAAGCATCCTTTGTGAAGTTATCAGTGACAATAAAAAAAGTGTACAGCAGAGGAGCTGGGAAGCATTTCTAAGCAATAAAAACATGCAAATGTGTGTAAAACTCCAACCAAAGCTTTGGGATTCAAATCACTGCCTGTAACTAGTAGTAAAGGGGAGAGTTTTACTCTTAAATGCAAGAGAATTTACTTGGAAAGCATCCTTTGTGAAGTTATGAGTCAAAATAAAAAAATGTGTACAGCAGGCGCTGGCAAGCATTTTTAAGCAATAAAAACATGCAAATGTTTGTAAAAGCTCCAACCATAAGCTTTGGGATTCAAACCACTGCCTGTAACTAGTATAAAGGGGAGAGTTCTACTCGAAAAAGCAAGAGAATTTACTGGGAAAGCATCCTTTGTGAAGTTATGAGTAAAAATAAAAAAGTGTACAGCAGGTGCTGGGAAGCATTTTTAAGCGATATAAAATGCAAATGTGTATAAAACTCACAAACAACAACCTGTAACAAGGATAAAGGGGAGGGTTTTACTCTAAAAAGCAAGAGAATTTACTGGGAAAGCATCCTTTGTGAAGTTTTGAGTTACAATAAAAAAGTGTACAGGAGAGGGAGCTCGGAAGCCTTTTTAATCAACAAAAACTGCAAATGTATGTAAAACTCCAACCAAAGCTTTGGGATTCAAACCACTGCCTGTAATGAGTATAAAGGGGAGAGTTTTTCTCCAAAAAGCAAGAGAATTTACTGGGAAAGCATCCTTTGTAAAGTTAGAAGTTACAATAAAAAAAGTGTACAGCAGAGGGAGCTGGGGAGCATTTTTAAGCAATAAAACTAGCAAATGTGTGTAAAACTCCAACCAAAGCTTTAGGGATTCAAACCACTGCTCTGTAACTAGTATAAAGGGGAGAGTTTTACTCTAAGAAGCAAGAGAATTTACCAGGAAAGCATCCTTTGTGAAGTTATGAGTCAAAATTAAAAAAAGTGTACAGCAGGCGCTGGGAAGCATTTTTAAGCAATAAAAACTGCAAATGTGTGTAAAACTCCAACCAAAGCTTTGGGATTCAAACCACTGCCTGTAACTAGTATAACGGGGAGAGTTATACTCCAAAATGCAAGAGAATTTACTGGGAAACCATCCTTTGTGAAGTTATGAGTTACAAAAAAAAAAGTGTACAGCAGACGCTGGGAAGGATTTTTCAGCAATAAAAACTGCAAATGTTTGTAAAACTCCAACCAAACTTTGGGATTCAAACCACTGCCTGTAACTAGTATAAAGGGGAGAGTTTTACTCTAAGAAGCAAGAGAATTTACTTGGAAAGCATCCTCAGTGAAGTTATGAGTTTCAATAAAAAAAGTGGACAGTAGAGGGAGCTGGGAAGCATTATTTAGCAATAAAAACTGCAAATGTGTTTAAAACTCAAACCAAAGCTTTGGGATTCAAACCACTGCCTGTAACTAGTATAAATGGGAGAGTTTTTCTCTAAAAAGCAAGAGAATTAATTGGGAAAGCATCCTTTGTGAAGTTATGAGTCACAATAAAAAAAGGTGTACAGCAGAGGGAGCTGGGAAGCATTTTTAAGCAATAAAAACTGCAAATGTGTGTAAAACTCCAACCAAAGCTTTGGGATTCAAACCACTGCCTGTAACTAGTATAAAGGGGAGAGTTTTACTCTAAAAAGCAAGAGAATTTACCGGGAAAGCATCTTTAGTGAAGTTATGAGTTATAATAAAAATAAGTGTACAGCAGGCGCTGGGAAGCATTTTCAAGCGATAAAAACTGCAAATGTGTGTAAAACTCCAACCAAAGCTTTGGGATTCAAACCACTGCCTGTAACTAGTATAAAGGGGAGAGTTTTACTCTAAAAAGCAAGATAATTTCCAGAGAAAGCATCCTTTGTGAAGTTATGAGTAAAAAAAAAAAAAGTGTACAGCAGACGCTGGGAAGCATTTTTAAGCAATAAAAACTGCAAATGTGTATAAAACTCCAACCAAAGCTTTGGGATTCAAACCACTGCCTGTCAATAGTATGCAGGGGAGAGTTCTAATTTAAAAAGCAAGAGACTTTAATGGGAAAGCATCCTTCGTGAAGTTATGAGTCAAAACAAAAAAAGTGTACAGCAGGCGCTGGGAAGTATTTTTTAAGCGATAAAAACTGCAAATGTGTGTAAAACTCACAAACCACAACCTGTAACTAGTATAAAGGGGAGAGTTTAACTCTAAAAAGCAAGAGAATTTACTGGGAAAGCATCGTTTGTGAAGTTCTGAGTCAAAATATAAAAAGTGTACAGCAGGCGCTGGGAAGCATTTTTAAGCAATAAAAACTGCAAATGTGTGTAAAACTCCAACCAAAGCTTTGGGATTCAAACCACTGCCTGGAACTAGTATAAAGGGGAGAGTTTTACTCTAAAATGCAAGAGAACTTACTTGGAAAGCATCCTTTGGGAAGTTATGAGTCAAAATAAAAAAGGTGTAAAAGCAGGCGCTGGGAAGCATTTTTAGGCAATAAAAACTGCAAATGTGTGTAAAACTCACAAACCACAACCTGGAACTAGTATCAAGGGGAGAGTTTTACTCTAAAAAGCAAGAGAATTTACTGGGAAAGCATCCTTTGTGAAGTTCTGAGTCAAAATATAAAAAGTTTACAAAGGCGCTGGGAAGCATTTTTCAGCAATAAAAACTGCAAATGTGTGTAAAACTCCAACCAAAGCTTTGGGATTCAAACCACAACCTGCAACTAGTATAAAGCGGAGTTTTATACGATTAAAAACAAGAGAATTTACTGGGAAAGCATCCTTTGTGAAGTAATGAGTCAAAATAAAAAAAGTGTACAGCAGCCGCTGGGGAGCATTTTTAAGAGATAAAAACTGCAAATGTGTGTAAATCTCACAAACCACAACCTGTAACTCGTATAAAGGGGATAGTTTTACTATAAAAAGCAAGAGAATTTAATGGGAAAGCATCCTTTGTGAAGTTATGAGTCACAATAAAAAAAAGTGTACAGCAGGCGCTGGGAAGCATTTTTAAGCGATAAAAACTGCAAATGTGTGTAACACTCAAACCAAAGCTTTGGTATTCAAACCACTGCCTGTACCTAGTATAAAGGGGAGAGTTCTACTCTAAAAAGCAAGAGAATTTACTGGGAAAGCATCCTTTGTGAAGTTCTGAGTCAAAATATAAAAAGTCTACAGCAGGCGCTGGGAAGCATTTTTAAGCAATAAAAACTGGAAATGTGTGTAAAAACTTACAAACCACAACCTGTAACTTGTATAAAGGGGAGAGTTTTACTCTAAAAAGCAAGAGAATTTACCGGGAAAGCATCCTTAGTGAAGTTATGAGTGACAATATAAAAAGTGGACAGCAGAGGGAGCTGGTAAGCATTTTTAAGCAAAAAA